>NW_026616780.1:0-21911 GCF_000801105.2 Raphanus sativus | reverse complement strand
TAATGAAACCTACTTGGTTTTGATTCCCTTTTTATGATCCTTGAGGGTGATTTGGTTTATGGGTTCGTTGGGATGGATAGAACAATGGTTTCTATGGATAATGAGGATAGATGGGAGATGGTTTATGGATGAAGGTAGAGATGGTTGATGATACTTCAGTGTGAGATCGATGGGAGATCAAACACTTGTTCGATGTGCTTGTGATCGAGCAGGGCACCGCTCGGACGTGATCAACAAGCAAAAAGCAGAGGATTTTACTCCTAAGCAAACAATGTTCAAAGATGAACAAAGGATTCACAGTTTTAGAGATTTTTGATAAAAAGAGTGAATGAATCTTATTAGAAATCGACATAGGGTTTATGTAGAACAAAGAACACGTTTTTGACTTATTGAAAACATAAACTCATACTTAAAACTTGTAGAAAACTTAGGCAAGACTAAAGACTGAATAGTTGAATATCTTGACTTCGATTTGGTCTTGATCTTTGATTGAATTCGAGTTTGGTTTGAAGCAAACCAAACCAACAATTGCTTCCTTCAATTTCCTGGTTTGTGATCGAGTGATTGGCCCACTAGGAAAGGAGAATGGGTCTCGGTCCATCTTGCAATCAGTGTTCAGCTCCCCATCAGTGTTCAGCTCATCCTGCTTCTCCTCAGTCTCACTCAGCTGGTTTAGCTCACTTGTCTCCTCATCAGTATCAGTGAGCTGGTTCAGCTCATCTGTCGCCAATCCTTCAGCAAGTCTAGGCTTGGTTGCATCATGCCCTCCTCCTTTGAAAGGATTTGACCTCAAATCCGAACCATCTGCAATATAAGGAATCAAATCAGCAACATTGAAGGTAGAGCTCACAGTGTACTTATCTTGAAGATCAATCTGATAAGCATTATTATTTATCCTTTTGAGAACTCGGAAAGGTCCATCTGTTCTTGGCATGAGCTTGGACTTTCTTTCAGCAGGAAACCTTTCTTTCCTCAAATGTACCCACACCAAATCTCCTGGTTCCAAGACTAGTTCACGTCTGCCTTTGTTGGCGTGTTTCTCATACTCCTTGGTCCTCTCTTCTATGTTCTTCTTAACCTGTTCATGCAAAGAAACAACATACTCGGCCTTGGCAATGCCATCAAGGTTAGCTTGTTCACAAAGAGGTAAAGGAAATAGATCCAAAGGAGTTAGAGGATTAAAACCATACACAACCTGGAAAGGAGAAAACTTAGTAGCTCTATGAACAGAATGGTTGTATGCAAACTCAACATGAGGTAAACAATCCTCCCAAGACTTAAGGTTCTTTTTAACAACAGTTCGCAAGATAGTAGACAAGGATCTATTAACTACTTCAGTTTGCCCATCAGTTTGAGGATGGCAAGTAGTAGAAAACAAAAGCTTGGTGCCTAACTTAGACCACAAAGTTTTCCAGAAGTGGCTCAAGAATTTAGTATCCCTATCAGACACAATGGTTCTAGGCATGCCATGCAAACGTACTACTTCTCTAAAGAACAATTCAGCAACTTTCACAGCATTGTCAGTTTGATGACCAGGTATGAAATGAGCCATTTTGGAAAACCTATCCACTACAACAAAGATGGAGTCTCGACCCTTTCTAGTCCTAGGCAATCCAAGAACAAAGTCCATAGATATGTCAACCCAAGGTGCACTAGGAATAGGAAGAGGAGTATACAAACCTTGTGGTCGTGCTTTGGTTTTGGCTTGGATGCAAACAACACACTTGTTGCAGATCTTCTCTACATCTTTCTTCATGCTTGGCCAGTAGAAGTGTTCTTTCAAGGTGCTATAAGTCTTTGCAACTCCAAAATGTCCCATGAGTCCTCCTCCATGAGCTTCCCTGACATACATTTCTCTCAAAGAACTATTAGGAAGACACAAACGATTTTTAAAGAACAAGAAACCATCAGTTTGATAGTAATCTCCACTTGGATGTGTTTCACACTCTCTAAAAATATCTCCGAAGTCAGAATCATCAACATAGTAAGACTTAATCTGCTCAAAACCTAACAACTTAGCTTCCATGGATGAAAACAAAGTGTATCTTCTAGACAAAGCATCAGCAACAATGTTTTCCTTACCTTGTTTGAAGTGAATAACATAAGGAAAGGTTTCAAGGAACTCTACCCATCTTGCGTGCCTTTTGTTGAGCTTGTGCTGTCCTTTCAAGTGTTTGAGAGACTCATGATCAGTGTGGATCACAAATTCTTTTGGCCAAAGGTAGTGCTGCCAAGTTTCTAGAGCTCGGATGAGTGCATAGAGTTCCTTATCATAAGTAGGATAATTCAGCATGGCTCCTCCTAATTTCTCACTGAAGTAAGCAATTGGTTTCTTCTCCTGCATCAAAACAGCTCCAATACCTACACCAGAAGCATCACACTCGATTTCAAAAGTCTTAGAAAAATCAGGAAGAGCTAACAAAGGTGCATTGGTCAACTTCCCTTTCAAAGTTTGGAATGCCTCTTCTTGTTCTTTCCTCCACTGGAATCCCACATTTTTCTTGATAATCTCAGTGAGAGGGGCAGCAATGGTGCTGAAATCCCTAACAAAACGCCTGTAGAATCCAGCCAACCCATGAAAACTCCTCACCTCACTTACACTGGTTGGAATAGGCCATTCTTTTATTGCTTTCACCTTCTCCTCGTCAACTCTGATTCCTTGTGCTGAAACAACAAAACCTAAAAACACAAGGTGATCTGTTCCAAAAATACACTTTTTAAAGTTAGCAAACAGAGACTCCTTCCTAAGCACTTCTAGAACAGATTTCACATGATCAACATGTTCAGTCAAGCTTTTGCTATAGATCAGAATATCATCGAAGTAAACTACTACAAAGCGACCTATGAAAGCTCTCAAAACATGATTCATTAGTCTCATAAAAGTGCTAGGTGCATTGGTTAAGCCAAAAG
The DNA here is from genome assembly GCF_000801105.2 of Raphanus sativus. Lineage (NCBI taxonomy): Eukaryota > Viridiplantae > Streptophyta > Magnoliopsida > Brassicales > Brassicaceae > Raphanus > Raphanus sativus. The sequence continues at coordinate 19,001 of NW_026616780.1, read as the reverse complement.
GCATAACAAGCCATTCATACAAGCCATGTTTTGTTTTAAAGGCAGTCTTCCATTCATCACCTTCTTTCATCCTAATCTGATGATATCCACTTTTCAAATCTACTTTAGAAAAGATGCAAGAACCATGAAGTTCATCAAGCATGTCGTCAAGTCTAGGGATAGGATGTCTATACTTTACCGTGATGTTGTTGATGGCTCTGCAGTCCACACACATGCGCCAGCTTCCATCTTTCTTTGGCACCAACAACACAGGTACTGCACATGGGCTCATACTCTCTCGGATGTGACCCTTCTCCATCAGCTCATCAACTTGTCTTTGCAGCTCTTTAGTTTCATCAGGGTTAGTTCGGTAAGCAGGCCTGTTGGGCAAGGAGGCTCCTGGAACTAAGTCTATCTGGTGTTCAATCCCTCGGAGTGGAGGCAAACCACTTGGACTCTCTTCTGGAAACACATCTCCATAGTCCTGTAATATGAACTCAAAATCACTCGGTAACTCCGGTGCAATGTCAGAAAAAGTTAGTAAAGCTCCCTTAAAAACAAACAAGATCATAGATTGGTTCAAGTGTGCTGCTTTCCGGAGATCACTAGATTTAGCACTTAGAAGAATACCTTTTGTTTGTTTCTCTGATGCTGGTACCTTGTCCTTGTCTTCTTTCCTCCTAAGTTTGAGTTGGACTTGATCATGGTGTACTTCTTGTGGTGAGAGAGGAGCAAGAACAATCTTCTTGTCTCTGTGAGTGAATGAGTGGCGATTAGTAAAGCCATCATGAATCACCTTTTTGTCATATTGCCATGGCCTTCCTAGCAGGATGTGACTTGTGTCCATAGGTAGGACATCACAAACAATCTCATCTTGGTACCTCCCAATAGTAATAGGGACCATTACTTGCTCAGTCACCTTCAGTTCCCCTTGATCATTCAACCACTGAAGTAGATACGGCCTAGGATGCTTTCCAGTCTTCAACCCAAGCTTTTCCACAAGCGCCTCACTTGCAACGTTGGTACAACTCCCACCATCAATAACCAAACTACAGACCTTGTCATAGACTGTGCAGCGAGTGTGGAAGAGATTTTCTCTTTGATCAGTCTCCTCTGGTTTGAACTGGACTTGAAGAGATCTTCTTGCAACCAGAAGCTGTCCGTTAACTGGATAATCAATCTGTTCTTCCTCTGATGCAACAGCTGGTTCTTCTTCTGAAACGATTTCACCATTGTCTAAGAGGATCATGACTTTCTTGTTAGTACACTCATTGGCATAATGCCCAATGCCATGGCACTTGAAACACTTCACATCTCTGGATCTCGTGGTGGTTGATTTTCCCTTATCATCCTGCTGACTTCCCTTGAGATCTTCCTTCTTCATCCATGGTTTCTCTTCTTTGGTAGTGGTCGGCTTGTAGTTGTTGCCATAGGAGCCCTTGGTTGGGTTCTTCCTCTTTAGCTGTTGTTCTATAAGGATGGACTTGTGTAACAACTCAAAGATATCCTCATACTCATACAACTCTATGCGATCCTGAATGTCTCTGCTCAACCCAGCCTGGAAACGTGCCATAGTAGCCTCAGCTGATTCAGCTACTCCACCCTTAAGCATAAGAGTTTCCATCTCTTGATAGTATTCTTCTACTCCCCTCGTGCCTTGGGTAAGTCTCCTGAGTTTTTGATGCACCTCTTTCCCATAATAACTTGGCACAAAACGTTTCTTCATAAGAGTCTTGAGTTCATACCAGGATGCAACTTGTGCTTCTCCAGTCCTCCTTCTTGTAGTAACAATCTGATCCCACCAATGCAAGGCATAACCATTGAACTCAGTTACAGCAAGCCTTACCTTCTTCTTCTCCGAATAATCTTGGCAGTCAAACACCAATTCAATCTTCTTCTCCCAATCAAGATAGTCATCAGGGTTGCTAGTGCCTCCAAAGACAGGTATCCGGAGCTTAAGGTTTCCAAGACGGTCATCAGGTCTGTCTCTTGGTGCTCGACGGGTGGTATGTCTATTTTGAGACATTGCACGGTCTGACCTGGTTTGAGAAGCTGCTCGTCCTGTCCTGATGGATCTTTCTGATCGATCTTCATCCGTGCTACGACCAGAGGAGGAGTCTAGATCATTAGCTACTGCAGGTCGCTTTCCTCTCCTCTTCTCTCTAGCTGCTCTCCTAACCTGTGAAGTATTACCCAAAACATCATTAGTAGAACGGGTAATCCCAGCAAATTCAAGTTTTTTATCCATCTCGTTCATAAGAGTAGCTATCAAAGCTTCCATTTGAGTTTTATCTAGTCTAGCTGCTGGTCTCCCCTCTCGTTCCTGGTCACTTTCAGACATGGCTTCCTGTTAAGAAACTCAACAAGAAAAGTAAGTAGACAAGTATAGATAGCCGAAGCCTCACAGGTGTTTTCTCTCAAGTGTTTCTTTCAAGTGTTGGTAGTGAACAAACTCTGTGAATCCAATAGCTCAGCAGTGATCAAGGTTCAAACTTTCAGAACAAATCCCCTACCCCAAAAGAAGAAAGATAGACAGTATTAAGAGATTTAGATCGCAAGGAGCTTTACCACCAGAGACTGGATTTCTCTTCAGTCTGGCTGGATTTCTCTTCAGCCTTAGATACTTTGATCTTATTATATTTTTATCTGGTCGGCCCCCTCGCACTTTTAGATAGACAGAGAAGAGTATAGAGAGTATTGATGAATCAAATAAGGTTCCCAAAAGAGAAGAAAGAAATCGAGAACAAACCCCAATCAGTAGCCCTCAAATCTGCTCTGATACCACTTAATGAAACCCTACTTGGTTTTGATTCCCTTTTTTATGATCCTTGAGGGTGATTTGGTTTATGGGTTCGTTGGGATGGATAGAACAATGGTTTCTATGGATAATGAGGATAGATGGGAGATGGTTTATGGATGAAGGTAGAGATGGTTGATGATACTTCAGTGTGAGATCGATGGGAGATCAAACACTTGTTCGATGTGCTTGTGATCGAGCAGGGCACCGCTCGGACGTGATCAACAAGCAAAAAGCAGAGGATTTTACTCCTAAGCAAACAATGTTCAAAGATGAACAAAGGATTCACAGTTTTAGAGATTTTTGATAAAAAGAGTGAATGAATCTTATTAGAAATCGACATAGGGTTTATGTAGAACAAAGAACACGTTTTTGACTTATTGAAAACATAAACTCATACTTAAAACTTGTAGAAAACTTAGGCAAGACTAAAGACTGAATAGTTGAATATCTTGACTTCGATTTGGTCTTGATCTTTGATTGAATTCGAGTTTGGTTTGAAGCAAACCAAACCAACAATTGCTTCCTTCAATTTCCTGGTTTGTGATCGAGTGATTGGCCCACTAGGAAAGGAGAATGGGTCTCGGTCCATCTTGCATCAGTGTTCAGCTCCCCATCAGTGTTCAGCTCATCCTGCTTCTCCTCAGTCTCACTCAGCTGGTTTAGCTCACTTGTCTCCTCATCAGTATCAGTGAGTGGTTCAGCTCATCTTCTCCAATCCTTGAGCAACTTCCTGGTTATTCTCCACTGATTAGTGGTTCCAAATAAAGCTTCTTAGATCGTGGTTCATCCTGGTTTGATAAGAATCATGAAGATATTGCCATATGTCCGAACAGGCTAATCTGGAATCATCTGGATAGAAAGTGGGATATCTTCTTACTCACAACTCCTATGAGATTTATTCAACTTCCTGGTTATTCTCCACTGATTAGTGGTTCCAAATAAAGCTTCTTAGATCGTGGTTCATCCTGGTTTGATAAGAATCATGAAGATATTGCCATATGTCCGAACAGGCTAATCTGGAATCATCTGGATAGAAAGTGGGATATCTTCTTACTCACAACTCCTATGAGATTTATTCAACTTCCTGGTTATTCTCCACTGATTAGTGGTTCCAAATAAAGCTTCTTAGATCGTGGTTCATCCTGGTTTGATAAGAATCATGAAGATATTGCCATATGTCCGAACAGGCTAATCTGGAATCATCTGGATAGAAAGTGGGATATCTTCTTACTCACAACTCCTATGAGATTTATTCAACTTCCTGGTTATTCTCCACTGATTAGTGGTTCCAAATAAAGCTTCTTAGATCGTGGTTCATCCTGGTTTGATAAGAATCATGAAGATATTGCCATATGTCCGAACAGGCTAATCTGGAATCATCTGGATAGAAAGTGGGATATCTTCTTACTCACAACTCCTATGAGATTTATTCAACTTCCTGGTTATTCTCCACTGATTAGTGGTTCCAAATAAAGCTTCTTAGATCGTGGTTCATCCTGGTTTGATAAGAATCATGAAGATATTGCCATATGTCCGAACAGGCTAATCTGGAATCATCTGGATAGAAAGTGGGATATCTTCTTACTCACAACTCCTATGAGATTTATTCAACTTCCTGGTTATTCTCCACTGATTAGTGGTTCCAAATAAAGCTTCTTAGATCGTGGTTCATCCTGGTTTGATAAGAATCATGAAGATATTGCCATATGTCCGAACAGGCTAATCTGGAATCATCTGGATAGAAAGTGGGATATCTTCTTACTCACAACTCCTATGAGATTTATTCAACTTCCTGGTTATTCTCCACTGATTAGTGGTTCCAAATAAAGCTTCTTAGATCGTGGTTCATCCTGGTTTGATAAGAATCATGAAGATATTGCCATATGTCCGAACAGGCTAATCTGGAATCATCTGGATAGAAAGTGGGATATCTTCTTACTCACAACTCCTATGAGATTTATTCAACTTCCTGGTTATTCTCCACTGATTAGTGGTTCCAAATAAAGCTTCTTAGATCGTGGTTCATCCTGGTTTGATAAGAATCATGAAGATATTGCCATATGTCCGAACAGGCTAATCTGGAATCATCTGGATAGAAAGTGGGATATCTTCTTACTCACAACTCCTATGAGATTTATTCAACTTCCTGGTTATTCTCCACTGATTAGTGGTTCCAAATAAAGCTTCTTAGATCGTGGTTCATCCTGGTTTGATAAGAATCATGAAGATATTGCCATATGTCCGAACAGGCTAATCTGGAATCATCTGGATAGAAAGTGGGATATCTTCTTACTCACAACTCCTATGAGATTTATTCAACTTCCTGGTTATTCTCCACTGATTAGTGGTTCCAAATAAAGCTTCTTAGATCGTGGTTCATCCTGGTTTGATAAGAATCATGAAGATATTGCCATATGTCCGAACAGGCTAATCTGGAATCATCTGGATAGAAAGTGGGATATCTTCTTACTCACAACTCCTATGAGATTTATTCAACTTCCTGGTTATTCTCCACTGATTAGTGGTTCCAAATAAAGCTTCTTAGATCGTGGTTCATCCTGGTTTGATAAGAATCATGAAGATATTGCCATATGTCCGAACAGGCTAATCTGGAATCATCTGGATAGAAAGTGGGATATCTTCTTACTCACAACTCCTATGAGATTTATTCAACTTCCTGGTTATTCTCCACTGATTAGTGGTTCCAAATAAAGCTTCTTAGATCGTGGTTCATCCTGGTTTGATAAGAATCATGAAGATATTGCCATATGTCCGAACAGGCTAATCTGGAATCATCTGGATAGAAAGTGGGATATCTTCTTACTCACAACTCCTATGAGATTTATTCAACTTCCTGGTTATTCTCCACTGATTAGTGGTTCCAAATAAAGCTTCTTAGATCGTGGTTCATCCTGGTTTGATAAGAATCATGAAGATATTGCCATATGTCCGAACAGGCTAATCTGGAATCATCTGGATAGAAAGTGGGATATCTTCTTACTCACAACTCCTATGAGATTTATTCAACTTCCTGGTTATTCTCCACTGATTAGTGGTTCCAAATAAAGCTTCTTAGATCGTGGTTCATCCTGGTTTGATAAGAATCATGAAGATATTGCCATATGTCCGAACAGGCTAATCTGGAATCATCTGGATAGAAAGTGGGATATCTTCTTACTCACAACTCCTATGAGATTTATTCAACTTCCTGGTTATTCTCCACTGATTAGTGGTTCCAAATAAAGCTTCTTAGATCGTGGTTCATCCTGGTTTGATAAGAATCATGAAGATATTGCCATATGTCCGAACAGGCTAATCTGGAATCATCTGGATAGAAAGTGGGATATCTTCTTACTCACAACTCCTATGAGATTTATTCAACTTCCTGGTTATTCTCCACTGATTAGTGGTTCCAAATAAAGCTTCTTAGATCGTGGTTCATCCTGGTTTGATAAGAATCATGAAGATAATGGCATATGTCCGAACAGGCTAATCTGGAATCATCTGGATAGAAAGTGGGATATCTTCTTACTCACAACTCCTATGAGATTTATTCAACTTCCTGGTTATTCTCCACTGATTAGTGGTTCCAAATAAAGCTTCTTAGATCGTGGTTCATCCTGGTTTGATAAGAATCATGAAGATATTGCCATATGTCCGAACAGGCTAATCTGGAATCATCTGGATAGAAAGTGGGATATCTTCTTACTCACAACTCCTATGAGATTTATTCAACTTCCTGGTTATTCTCCACTGATTAGTGGTTCCAAATAAAGCTTCTTAGATCGTGGTTCATCCTGGTTTGATAAGAATCATGAAGATATGCCATATGTCCGAACAGGCTAATCTGGAATCATCTGGATAGAAAGTGGGATATCTTCTTACTCACAACTCCTATGAGATTTATTCAACTTCCTGGTTATTCTCCACTGATTAGTGGTTCCAAATAAAGCTTCTTAGATCGTGGTTCATCCTGGTTTGATAAGAATCATGAAGATATTGCCATATGTCCGAACAGGCTAATCTGGAATCATCTGGATAGAAAGTGGGATATCTTCTTACTCACAACTCCTATGAGATTTATTCAACTTCCTGGTTATTCTCCACTGATTAGTGGTTCCAAATAAAGCTTCTTAGATCGTGGTTCATCCTGGTTTGATAAGAATCATGAAGATATTGCCATATGTCCGAACAGGCTAATCTGGAATCATCTGGATAGAAAGTGGGATATCTTCTTACTCACAACTCCTATGAGATTTATTCAACTTCCTGGTTATTCTCCACTGATTAGTGGTTCCAAATAAAGCTTCTTAGATCGTGGTTCATCCTGGTTTGATAAGAATCATGAAGATATTGCCATATGTCCGAACAGGCTAATCTGGAATCATCTGGATAGAAAGTGGGATATCTTCTTACTCACAACTCCTATGAGATTTATTCAACTTCCTGGTTATTCTCCACTGATTAGTGGTTCCAAATAAAGCTTCTTAGATCGTGGTTCATCCTGGTTTGATAAGAATCATGAAGATATTGCCATATGTCCGAACAGGCTAATCTGGAATCATCTGGATAGAAAGTGGGATATCTTCTTACTCACAACTCCTATGAGATTTATTCAACTTCCTGGTTATTCTCCACTGATTAGTGGTTCCAAATAAAGCTTCTTAGATCGTGGTTCATCCTGGTTTGATAAGAATCATGAAGATATTGCCATATGTCCGAACAGGCTAATCTGGAATCATCTGGATAGAAAGTGGGATATCTTCTTACTCACAACTCCTATGAGATTTATTCAACTTCCTGGTTATTCTCCACTGATTAGTGGTTCCAAATAAAGCTTCTTAGATCGTGGTTCATCCTGGTTTGATAAGAATCATGAAGATATTGCCATATGTCCGAACAGGCTAATCTGGAATCATCTGGATAGAAAGTGGGATATCTTCTTACTCACAACTCCTATGAGATTTATTCAACTTCCTGGTTATTCTCCACTGATTAGTGGTTCCAAATAAAGCTTCTTAGATCGTGGTTCATCCTGGTTTGATAAGAATCATGAAGATATTGCCATATGTCCGAACAGGCTAATCTGGAATCATCTGGATAGAAAGTGGGATATCTTCTTACTCACAACTCCTATGAGATTTATTCAACTTCCTGGTTATTCTCCACTGATTAGTGGTTCCAAATAAAGCTTCTTAGATCGTGGTTCATCCTGGTTTGATAAGAATCATGAAGATATTGCCATATGTCCGAACAGGCTAATCTGGAATCATCTGGATAGAAAGTGGGATATCTTCTTACTCACAACTCCTATGAGATTTATTCAACTTCCTGGTTATTCTCCACTGATTAGTGGTTCCAAATAAAGCTTCTTAGATCGTGGTTCATCCTGGTTTGATAAGAATCATGAAGATATTGCCATATGTCCGAACAGGCTAATCTGGAATCATCTGGATAGAAAGTGGGATATCTTCTTACTCACAACTCCTATGAGATTTATTCAACTTCCTGGTTATTCTCCACTGATTAGTGGTTCCAAATAAAGCTTCTTAGATCGTGGTTCATCCTGGTTTGATAAGAATCATGAAGATATTGCCATATGTCCGAACAGGCTAATCTGGAATCATCTGGATAGAAAGTGGGATATCTTCTTACTCACAACTCCTATGAGATTTATTCAACTTCCTGGTTATTCTCCACTGATTAGTGGTTCCAAATAAAGCTTCTTAGATCGTGGTTCATCCTGGTTTGATAAGAATCATGAAGATATTGCCATATGTCCGAACAGGCTAATCTGGAATCATCTGGATAGAAAGTGGGATATCTTCTTACTCACAACTCCTATGAGATTTATTCAACTTCCTGGTTATTCTCCACTGATTAGTTTTCCAAATAAAGCTTCTTAGATAGTGGTTCATCCTGGTTAGAGAACAGAATAAGAAGATTTGTATAAGGAACTATTTGAGAATCATGATGAACAAGAGAGAGAGTTGTGTAGAGAGATAAACTCTTGATTAATTATTATGAGAGATCAATACAGGATATATAAAGAGAGATTACAAATGGTTTGCGCAGCCTAGATCACTATGCTAAGCATGTGGAGTCAAAGATAATACTAGGCTGAGGTTAATCACATGCTTGATGCCAAAGGTATCTTGACTAGATGCTGATTACTTTCCAGCCTGTCAATAGCTGCAAAGGGGCGCGCTACAACGGTCACAAACTCTTCCTTTGAACTCAGCAAACCTTCCTTCTCAACCCAAGGCTCCTTCATTGCTTTCACTCGCCAAGTTACCTTACTGCACATCCCATTTACCTTTTACTGTGTGGTAACTTTATTTTTACCACACAGTAACTTTTCCCAAGTTACATTCTCCTTCTTCTCTTCTCTCATAATTCCTAACCTCTTCTCTCACTCCTTTCAACACTCCCCCTCAAGCTTTACCATGTGAAACAAGTAAAGCTTGGAAGGACCATAAGATCTCCCTCATTAAAAACCTCACCAAAGAAAACCCATTGGGACAAAACTTTGATGAGGGAAAAAGAGTAAAGATCTTATGATCAGGGGACTATTGGTTGGGTGAGAGATCAATGAGTCCTAACCTGATATGTATGGACTCCATTGTCTTCTGTCTCGCTGCCTTGGTAAACACATCTGCCAACTGATCTTCACTTCTAGTATAACATGGCAAGATTACTCCCAAGACTATCATCTGCCTTACCTTGTGACAATCCACTTCTATGTGCTTTGTCCTCTCGTGGAACACTGAGTTTGTAGCAATGTGTATGGCAGCTTGGTTATCACAATGCATAGTCATTGGAGTAGCCTGATCAATCTCCAAGTGCTTTAGGATCCCTTTGATCCATACCAACTCATTGGTAAGCTTGAGCATAGCTCTATATTCAGCTTCTGCACTAGAGCATGATACCACCTTTTGCTTCTTACTCTTCCAAGTAACCATGTTGCCTCCAATGAAAGTACAATAGCCGGTTGTAGACCTTCTATCTGCTCTATCACCAGCCCAATCTGCATCACAATACCCTACTGCCTCAGTGCTTTTGTTGCACCCCATCCATATTCCCAAACCTTGAGTTCCATTCAGATACATGAGAACTCTCTCAACCATACGCCAGTGATGTTCTTTTGGAGCTTGCATATGCTGACTGATTTGGTTCACTGCAAAGCAAATGTCTGGTCTCGTAATGGTTAAGTATATCAGCTTCCCCACAAGCTTTCTATACAGCTTTGGATCATGGAAAGGCTTGCCATCTTCTATCTCCCCCTCACGTGGGACCTTGTACCCATCCTCCATGGGCATCTTAGCTGTTCTTCCTCCATATGCACCAGCATCTTTGAGAAGATCGAGTGCATACTTCCTTTGACATATGAACAACCCTTCCTTGGATCTACATAGCTCAATCCCAAGGAAATATTTCATTTCTCCCAAGTCCTTGATATCAAACACTGACTTCAGGAACTCTTTTGTTGACTTGATCCCTTCCTTGTCACTGCCTGTGATGATGATATCATCCACATACACAAGTAGAACAATGGTGCCTGAAGGAGAAGTGAGAGTGAAGAGTGTGTGATCCAGTTCTGACTTTCTGAATCCTCTTCCATTCAGGGTTGTGCTTAGCTTGTTGTACCATGCTCTTGGTGATTGTTTCAAGCCATAAATGGCTTTCTTTAGCCTCAGCACATTCCCTGGTTTCACCATTCCTTCAAGACCAGGAGGAGGTAACATATATACTTCATCTTCTAGTTCTCCTTGGAGAAAGGCATTCTTTACATCCATTTGCCATAGGTCCCACTCAAGATTGGTTGCAACTGATAGTACAATCCGAATGGTGTGAAGCTTGGCAACTGGTGCAAAGGTATCAATGTAGTCCTCTCCATAGGTTTGAGTGAATCCTCTAGCTACAAGTCTTGTCTTGCGCCTGTCTATCTTACCATTTGGTAAGTACTTGATAGTGAAGATCCACTTGCAAGATACAGCTCTCTTCCCTTTAGGTAGCTCACTCTCATACCATGTATCATTCTTGATCATGGCATCAGCTTCAGCATTGACTGAGTCTCTCCATTCTTGAATCAACATTGCTTCTTCATAGCTTCTTGGCACATAGCTCTCATCTAGACTGACCATGAACGAGCAGTGTTCTTCAGGGAACTCAGCAAATGAGCACACAGCTTGAGAGGGATGCTCCACAGCCTGGGCATTGTAGTACACTCTTGTGTTTACCCAGTTGGAAGCATTCCTCCTAACTCGTGTGCTTCTCCTCAAGGGAACTTCTTCTTGAACTCCTCCATTAGTTTCTTCTTGTATCTGATCTTCATCAACTTGAACCTGGTCTTCAATCTCTTGTATCTGAACCTCATCCTCAGCTCCATGTCCTGTGTTCTGATCTCTTCCTACTGATTCTTCTCCACTTTGAGCAGGACCATCTGAACTTTGATCTCCTAGACCTCCAGTTTCAGATTCTCTGCCCCCCTCATGCTCAAAGTGGGATGGTTCTTCAGCTTCAACTGTAGTAGGCTTTTGATGCCCACTCTGATCCTGGGACACTCCAATCCCAAGTCCTTGTAGTATGTTTCTCAAACTAGCAGCTCGATCTGATGGTTGAGAAAGATCTTCAAGGTCTTCCCAATTCTTTCCATCATAATACCCTTTTTCTTCTATAAATCTCACATCTCTGGACACCAAGACTCTTCTCCCATCCGGATCAAAGCACTTGTATCCCTTTTGTTCAGTAGAGTACCCAATGAACATAGCCTTGGTACTCTTTGCTTCCAACTTGTTTCTCATCTCACGCGGTACCAGCACATAGCATAAGCACCCAAATATCCTCAAGTGATCCACCACTGGTTTACTCTTGTTGAGAACCTCAAAAGGAGACTGATCCTCTAGTATCTTGGTTGGTAACCTGTTGATCAGATAACAAGCAGATAATACAGCATCACTCCAATACCTCTTAGGAACACTTGTATGGAACATCATGGACCGAGCAACCTCCATGAGGTGTCTGTTCTTCCTCTCAGCAACTCCATTTTGTTGTGGAGTGTATGGACAGCTAGTTTGATGTAGAATCCCATGTTGAGCTAGGTGGTCTTTGAACGCATTGCTAGTGTACTCCCCACCATTATCCGACCTGAAAATCTTAATCTTGGCATGATAATGGTTAGATACATAGCTTTGAAAATTTTTAAAAGCTTCTAGCACCCTATCTTTGGTTTTAATGAGAGTTATCCAGGTGTATTTGGATTTTTCATCAATGAAAGTGACATAATACTTATAACTATCCCTAGATAAACAAGGAGAGGTCCACACATCCGAGTGAACAAGATCAAAACACTTCTCATAGATAGTAGAAGATCTTTGAAACACACTCTTACAATGTTTTCCCAAAATACAAGCTTCACAATCATTATTCTTAAACATGACACCTGGAAACATTAAGCTCAAGGCTCTAACATGAGGATGACCTAGTCTAGCATGCCACAAATCATCCTTGCTTAAAGAAGAAACAGAACTAAAAGAAACACAAGACTTTGAAATAGGTGCAAGATCTTCAAGCATATAAAGATCTCCTTTGGTGGCTCCTTGCCCAATCAACTCACTGCTCTCAATATCCTGAAACTTCACATCATTAGGACTAAAAATAACATTGCATTGAAGATCAGTGGTGCATCTCTTGACAGATAACAGGTTTGAAGTAAACTCAGGCATGAAAAATGCTTTAGAATCTCTATCAAACAACTTCAACCTACCAATGCCTTTTATGGGAATCCTATCACCATTTGCAATCATAACATGGCCATGAGCAGGTTCAATGTCTTTAATAAGAGTACTATCACTTATCATATGATGAGATGCACCAGAATCAACAATTAAAGGCTTATGCATGTTTCTAGCCATATTGGTCCTAGGAGAATGCTTCAAGGACTCTAATACTCCTCTCAATCTATTAGAGAGACTAGAAGCATTCGCAGCAGGATATGAGTTCTCAAACATGCCTAGCAACCTATCATGATCACAAGACATTTTATAAGCAGAATATGAGTAACCAAGGGTGTTTCCGAGAGTGTTACCAGACTCCTTAAGAGCCTTGATGAGTGCATCAATGTCAGACCTCCTGATCATCTCCTGATCCAAGCTTTTTCCACTTGAGTGATGAGAAGTTAGAGCTTTGCCTTCACTTTCACCCGCTTGATTACTTGGGCTAGCTCCGGATAAACTAGAACCAGTAACTTCAGCAGAAAGGTGAGCTTTAGCTTCTCTATCCTTGTTGAACTTGCTAGGTTTGAGATGTGGGTGAAGGATCCAACATTGACTCTTCTTATGACCCGGCTTCTTGCAGTGATCACAGCTCCCTTCAAACCTCTCACCATACTTTCTTCCTTCACCCTTGTAACCCGCCTTGTTAGCTTGAGCTTCCTCTGCTTGGTGAGCCATAGAAAGATCTCCCCCCTTGCCATCAAACAAGCCGAGAGACCCTTCCTCTTTCTGAAGTTGAGCACAGACTTCCTCCATGGTGGGTAAGCTTGCCGACCTCAGTATGTGTTTGATGACATCCTTATAGCAAGGATCAAGTGTCATCATCAGTCCAAACACCTGATCCTGTTCCCTCCTCTCCATGAGAACCGCTTGATCACTTGTGCTTGGCCTTAAGCTCTCTAGTTCAGACCATAAAGATCTAAACTTCCCAATGTGTTTAGTTAGCTCCACTCCATCTTGCATCAAGGAAGTGATAGCTCTCTTCAACTCAAACACTCGGCTTAGGTTTGAGACATTTCCAAATGTCTTTTGGAGAGTCTCCCATAGGTGTTTGGGAGTCTCACAGTAGCTGTAAGCTTCAAGCAAGTGAATCTCTAGTGATGCTTGAAGGACCGAGAGCACCATCAAGTCATCTTGAACCCACTTCTTGTCTTCAGCTAAAGCAAGCGCTTTTCCACCCTCACCATCTTCATCTTCTTTGGCCACTGGTTCTGGACCATCATCAGTGATGTGGTTCCACAACCCTAGCCTCCCAATAGCAGTCTTCACCAAGCGAGACCACAGCAAATAGTTTCCACCACCTTTCAAAGCAATCGGAACTGTAACCAGTTTGTTTCCACCCATCTTCTCTTGAACCGACTTGAATGAATCTCAAAGCTTCAATCTTGTAACTCAGCTGAAGAACCTCACGAACTAGACCTCAGGAACACAAGAACACAAGATAACCAGTACGCAAGACACCAACTTTATCACAAGAACCTTTGAATCCGCAAGAACACAAGAGAGAGAAGAAGTAGAAATGACTCGATCTCTTATACACCAGCCCAATCTGATACCATGATATTTTAGAGATTAGTAAGTGTATTAAGAGAGTAGAGAAGAGAATCCAAGATTAGAGAACAGAATAAGATTTGTATAAGGAACTATTTGAGAATCATGATGAACCAGAGAGAGTTGTTTTGGAGATGCATATGCTGACTGATTATGGTTCACAGCAAAGCAAATGTCTGGTCTCGTAATGGTTAAGTATATCAGCTTCCCCACAAGCTTTCTATACAGCTTTGGATCATGGAAAGGCTTGCCATCTTCTATCTCCCCCTCACGTGGGACCTTGTATCCATCCTCCATGGGCATCTTAGCTGTTCTTCCTCCATATGCACCAGCATCTTTGAGAAGATCGAGTGCATACTTCCTTTGGCATATGAACAACCCTTCCTTGGATCTACATAGCTCAATTCCAAGGAAATATTTCATTTCTCCCAAGTCCTTGATATCAAACACTGACTTCAGGAACTCTTTTGTTGACTTGATCCCTTCCTTGTCACTGCCTGTGATGATGATATCATCCACATATACAAGTAGAACAATGGTGCCTGAAGGAGAAGTGAGAGTGAAGAGTGTGTGATCCAGTTCTGACTTTCTGAATCCTCTTCCATTCAGGGTTGTGCTTAGCTTGTTGTACCATGCTCTTGGTGATTGTTTCAAGCCATAAATGGCTTTCTTTAGCCTCAGCACATTCCCTGGTTTCACCATTCCTTCAAGACCAGGAGGAGGTAACATATATACTTCATCTTCTAGTTCTCCTTGGAGAAAGGCATTCTTTACATCCATTTGCCATAGGTCCCACTCAAGATTGGTTGCAACTGATAGTACAATCCGAATGGTGTGGAGCTTGGCAACTGGTGCAAAGGTATCAATGTAGTCCTCTCCATAGGTTTGAGTGAATCCTCTAGCTACAAGTCTTGTCTTGCGCCTGTCTATCTTACCATTTGGTAAGTACTTGATAGTGAAGATCCACTTGCAAGATACAGCTCTCTTCCCTTTAGGTAGCTCACTCTCATACCATGTATCATTCTTGATCATGGCATCAGCTTCAGCATTGACTGAGTCTCTCCATTCTTGAATCAACATTGCTTCTTCATAGCTTCTTGGCACATAGCTCTCATCTAGACTGACCATGAACGAGCAGTGTTCTTCAGGGAACTCAGCAAATGAGCACACAGCTTGAGAGGGATGCTCCACAGCCTGGGCATTGTAGTACACTCTTGTGTTTACCCAGTTGGAAGCATTCCTCCTAACTCGTGTGCTTCTCCTCAAGGGAACTTCTTCTTGAACTCCTCCATTAGTTTCTTCTTGTATCTGATCTTCATCAACTTGAACCTGGTCTTCAATCTCTTGTATCTGAACCTCATCCTCAGTTCCATGTCCTGTGTTCTGATCTCTTCCTACTGATTCTTCTCCACTTTGAGCAGGACCATCTGAACTTTGATCTCCTAGACCTCCAGTTTCAGATTCTCTGCCCCCCTCATGCTCAAAGTGGGATGGTTCTTCAGCTTCAACTGTAGTAGGCTTTTGATGCCCACTCTGATCCTGGGACACTCCAATCCCAAGTCCTTGTAGTATGTTTCTCAAACTAGCAGCTCGATCTGATGGTTGAGAAAGATCTTCAAGGTCTTCCCAATTCTTTCCATCATAATACCCTTTTTCTTCTATAAATCTCACATCTCTGGACACCAAGACTCTTCTCCCATCCGGATCAAAGCACTTGTATCCCTTTTGTTCAGTAGAGTACCCAATGAACATAGCCTTGGTACTCTTTGCTTCCAACTTGTTTCTCATCTCACGCGGTACCAGCAC
The DNA here is from genome assembly GCF_000801105.2 of Raphanus sativus. Lineage (NCBI taxonomy): Eukaryota > Viridiplantae > Streptophyta > Magnoliopsida > Brassicales > Brassicaceae > Raphanus > Raphanus sativus. The sequence continues at coordinate 3,092 of NW_026616780.1, read as the reverse complement.
ATAGCATAAGCACCCAAATATCCTCAAGTGATCCACCACTGGTTTACTCTTGTTGAGAACCTCAAAAGGAGACTGATCCTCTAGTATCTTGGTTGGTAACCTGTTGATCAGATAACAAGCAGATAATACAGCATCACTCCAATACCTCTTAGGGACACTTGTATGGAACATCATGGACCGAGCAACCTCCATGAGATGTCTGTTCTTCCTCTCAGCAACTCCATTTTGTTGTGGAGTGTATGGACAGCTAGTTTGATGTAGAATCCCATGTTGAGCTAGGTGGTCTTTGAACGCATTGCTAGTGTACTCCCCACCATTATCCGACCTGAAAATCTTAATCTTGGCATGATAATGGTTAGATACATAGCTTTGAAAATTTTTAAAAGCTTCTAGCACCCTATCTTTGGTTTTAATGAGAGTTATCCAGGTGTATTTGGATTTTTCATCAATGAAAGTGACATAATACTTATAACTATCCCTAGATAAACAAGGAGAGGTCCACACATCCGAGTGAACAAGATCAAAACACTTCTCATAGATAGTAGAAGATCTTTGAAACACACTCTTACAATGTTTTCCCAAAATACAAGCTTCACAATCATTATTCTTAAACATGACACCTGGAAACATTAAGCTCAAGGCTCTAACATGAGGATGACCTAGTCTAGCATGCCACAAATCATCCTTGCTTAAAGAAGAAACAGAACTAAAAGAAACACAAGACTTTGAAATAGGTGCAAGATCTTCAAGCATATAAAGATCTCCTTTGGTGGCTCCTTGCCCAATCAACTCACTGCTCTCAATATCCTGAAACTTCACATCATTAGGACTAAAAATAACATTGCATTGAAGATCAGTGGTGCATCTCTTGACAGATAACAGGTTTGAAGTAAACTCAGGCATGAAAAATGCTTTAGAATCTCTATCAAACAACTTCAACCTACCAATGCCTTTTATGGGAATCCTATCACCATTTGCAATCATAACATGGCCATGAGCAGGTTCAATGTCTTTAATGAGAGTACTATCACTTATCATATGATGAGATGCACCAGAATCAATAATTAAAGGCTTATGCATGTTTCTAGCCATATTGGTCCTAGGAGAATGCTTCAAGGACTCTAATACTCCTCTCAATCTATTAGAAAGACTAGAAGCATTCGCAGCAGGATATGAGTTCTCAAACATGCCTAGCAACCTATCATGATCACAAGACATTTTATGAGCAGAATATGAGTAACCAAGGGTGTTTCCGAGAGTGTTACCAGACTCCTTAAGAGCCTTGATGAGTGCATCAATGTCAGACCTCCTGATCATCTCCTGATCCAAGTTTTTTCCACTTGAGTGATGAGAAGTTAGAGCTTTGCCTTCACTTTCACCCGCTTGATTACTTGGGCTAGCTCCGGATAAACTAGAACCAGTAACTTCAGCAGAAAGGTGAGCTTTAGCTTCCCTATCCTTGTTGAACTTGCTAGGCTTGAGATGTGGGTGAAGGATCCAACATTGACTCTTCTTATGACCCGGCTTCTTGCAGTGATCACAGCTCCCTTCAAACCTCTCACCATACTTTCTTCCTTCACCCTTGTAACCCGCCTTGTTAGCTTGAGCTTCCTCTGCTTGGTGAGCCATAGAAAGATCTCCCTTGCCATCAAACAAGCCGAGAGACCCTTCCTCTTTCTGAAGTTGAGCACAGACTTCCTCCATGGTGGGTAAGCTTGCCGACCTCAGTATGTGTTTGATGACATCCTTATAGCAAGGATCAAGTGTCATCATCAGTCCAAACACCTGATCCTGTTCCCTCCTCTCCATGAGAACCGCTTGATCACTTGTGCTTGGCCTTAAGCTCTCTAGTTCAGACCATAAAGATCTAAACTTCCCAATGTGTTTAGTTAGCTCCACTCCATCTTGCATCAAGGAAGTGATAGCTCTCTTCAACTCAAACACTCGGCTTAGGTTTGAGACATTTCCAAATGTCTTTTGGAGAGTCTCCCATAGGTGTTTGGGAGTCTCACAGTAGCTGTAAGCTTCAAGCAAGTGAATCTCTAGTGATGCTTGAAGGACCGAGAGCACCATCAAGTCATCTTGAACCCACTTCTTGTCTTCAGCTAAAGCAAGCGCTTTTCCACCCTCACCATCTTCATCTTCTTTGGCCACTGGTTCTGGACCATCATCAGTGATGTGGTTCCACAACCCTAGCCTCCCAATAGCAGTCTTCACCAAGCGAGACCACAGCAAATAGTTTCCACCACCTTTCAAAGCAATCGGAACTGTAACCAGTTTGTTTCCACCCATCTTCTCTTGAACCGACTTGAATGAATCTCAAAGCTTCAATCTTGTAACTCAGCTGAAGAACCTCACGAACTAGACCTCAGGAACACAAGAACACAAGATAACCAGTACGCAAGACACCAACTTTATCACAAGAACCTTTGAATCCGCAAGAACACAAGAGAGAGAAGAAGTAGAAATGACTCGATCTCTTAATACTACAGCCAACCTGGCTCTGATACCATGATATTTTAGAGATTAGTAAGTGTATTAAGAGAGTAGAGAAGAGAATCCGAGAGTAGAGAACAGAATAAGAGAGATTTGTATAAGGAACTATTTGAGAATCATGATGAACAAGAGAGAGAGTTGTGTAGAGAGATAAACTCTTGATTCATTATTATGAGTAAACATTACAAGATATATAAAGGGAGATTACAAGAGGGTTTGCGCAGCTTAAACACTATGCAAAGCATGTGAGGTCAAAGGGACTAAAGGCTAATACTTGGCTGAGAGTGATCACATGCTTTGCTTTCACTTTACAGGCTGGTTACAACCACACCTTATCCACAAACGGTCACAAGGGGAGCGCGCCACTCTTGCATAGTGGTTAGATCACTATGCATCCCCTCTTTCTCAAACCAAGTCTCCCATACTCTCACTTTAACCTTGTCACACTTCTTTTACCTATTTACCATGCAGTAACTTTATTTTTACTGCATGGTAACTTTTCCAAAGTTACTCCTCTTCTCATCTCCTTTTCATAATCATGTAATCCTCATCTCTTCTCTCATTCCTTTCAAAGTTATTCTCCAGTGATTAGTGGA
>NW_026616779.1:0-21915 GCF_000801105.2 Raphanus sativus | reverse complement strand
CATCAGTTTAACAAATCGTAATCTAAAGTTAAAGTTAACATATTATAGTGTTGTTATAGACAATTAGAATCTTAACTTTAGTAGACAAATTGTTCTGCTCAAAGCCTCAAACTAACGTTTGGATATTCTAAACAAATCGAATATTATAGTGCGTATACAGGTAATATATATCACATTTTAAAAGTTAGATAGTGCACGATGATATTGTCTACAAACGATGAATATAAATATACTTGATAATTGGTTGTTAGTAGTACCAAACTGAATAATTGACCCAACCCTACCTCCATCAAGTGACCATCCACCAAACAAAACTGCAAATGGACAAAGGAATCCAATTAATTAATTAACCAAAAACGAAACAAGTGTGTGTGATTACGTTTCTTGTTGTTAAAGGTTTTATACTTTCTCTGCCTACATACAAGAACAAAACGACATCGTTGTAGGGTATCCTAAATGAGTCACGTTTTCAGTTTTCTTAAAGAGAGAATCAATCAAACAAAGAAGAAGACTTCCTTTTTAAAACACGTGTGTCTGAAAACAGAAATAAAGAAGACCGAACCAGAAACGCCGTCCAAAGAGAAAACGCGTTGAACGTTTTAGGTTCGCAATCGTTGTACAATACCGACCAAACATCAGATTGTGATTATTAGTTATTATTATCACCCCCATCAAATCAAGTTTTGTACTCTCTCTCTCTCTCTTTCTCTCTCATGGGAGGCTTTGTCACTTCAAACTTCCAATCTTGATTTTAGCTTCTGCATGATTCTTGATTTTTGAATCTAAGATGAAGAAGAATCTTCGATCGCCACTCGAAAGTCTTCTCCTTTTCTGTCTCTTTGTCTCCACCACCCACATAGCGTCCGTCTCTTGTCTCAACTCAGAAGGGCTAACTCTACTCTCACTTCTAAAACATCTCGAGAAAGTACCAAAAGAAGTAACTTCCACATGGAAACCAAACTCATCTCCCTCAGCCACTCCGTGCAACTGGTTCGGCATCACCTGCGACGACTCCAACAACGTCGCCTCTCTCAACTTCACCCGTTCCGACGTCTCAGGCCAGTTAGGTCCCGAGATTGGCGACCTCAGAAGCTTACAGATTCTGGATCTGAGCACCAACACCTTCTCCGGAACCATACCTTCCACTTTAGGAAACTGTACCAAACTCCTTTACCTAGATTTATCCGAAAACGAGTTCACCGGTAAAATCCCTAACACTCTCGGCGACTTAAAGAGCGTGGCGGATCTCTACCTCTACGTAAACTACCTCACCGGGGAGCTACCCGAGTCCCTGTTTCGAATCCCGGCGCTGCAGACTTTTAGCGTTGAGTACAACAATCTAACCGGTTCGATTCCGGAGAGCATCGGTGAAGCTAAGGAGCTTCTCGATCTGCGTATGTTTGAGAATCGGTTCTCTGGTAACATCCCTGAGTCAATCGGGAACTGCAGTAAGCTGGAGGTTGTGTACTTGCACAAGAACGAGCTGGTTGGTTCTTTACCCGAAAGTTTCAACCGTCTTGAGAATCTCACCGAACTCTTTCTTGGTAACAACAGCTTAACCGGACCGGTTCGTCTCGGTTCGACCAACTGCAAGAACCTTGTGGGTTTGGAGTTGTCTTACAACAATTTCGAAGGTGTTGTTCCTCCTGAGTTAGGGAACTGTAGTAACCTCGACGGTGTGGTGATTGTGAGTGGTAACCTGTCAGGTACCATCCCTGCCTCGCTAGGGATGTTAAAGAAGCTTACTGTTATTAATCTCTCGGAGAATCGTCTCTCTGGGAGCATCCCTGAGGAGATTGGTAACTGTTCTAGCTTGAAGATGTTGAAGCTCAACAATAACCAGCTCGGAGGGGAGATACCGAGTTCGTTAGGTAAGCTGAAGAAGCTAGAAAGTCTCGAGCTTTTCGAGAACCGGTTCTCCGGTGAGATCCCTATAGAGGTTTGGAAGATTCAGAGTCTTGCTCAGCTGCTTGTTTATCAAAACAACCTCACTGGTGAACTACCTCTAGAGATGACGAGTCTGAAGCATCTGAAGAAAGTTACTCTCTTCGAAAACGGCTTCTACGGAGAGATACCATCTTCTTTAGGTGTGCACAGCAGCTTAGAGGAGATTGACTTTATAAACAACAAACTCACAGGCGAGATACCTCCGAACCTCTGCCATGGGAAGAAGCTGACGGTGCTTAACTTGGGTTCTAATCATCTCCACGGTAAGATACCGACGTCTATCGGTCATTGCAAGAGCATCGAGAGGTTCATCCTCAGAGAGAACAACCTCTCAGGTCTTCTCCCGGAGTTTTCTCAAGATCACAGCGTTTCGTTTCTTGATTTCAACAGCAACGGCTTCGAAGGACCTATCCCGAGAAGCTTTGGGAGCTCTAGGAACCTCTCTAGCATCAACCTGTCTAGAAACAAACTCACAGGAGAGATACCTTCGGAGCTTGGGAACTTACTAAGCCTCGGTTACTTGAATCTTTCACGTAATCTTCTCGAAGGCCCTCTACCACCTCACCTCTCTAACTGCGTGAGCCTAGAGCGTTTTGACGTTGGGTTCAACAAGTTAAACGGTTCTGTTCCTTCGAGCTATAATACATTGAAAGGCTTGGCGACTTTGGTTCTCAGCGAGAACCGGTTCTCAGGAGGCATCCCTTCGTTCTTGCCTGAGCTCGTGAAGCTATCGGATCTGCAGTTGGCTAGAAATGCTTTCGGCGGTGAGATTCCTTCGTCTGTTGGTTCGTTACAGAACCTGATCTATGGTTTGGACTTGAGCGGAAACGGATTAACAGGCGAGCTTCCGGACAGCTTGAGGCGTCTTCTCAAACTAACGAGAGTCAACGTGTCCAACAACAAGCTGACGGGGTCTTTGTCTGTTCTCGGTAACCTTACCTCGTTGCTACACGCTGATGTCTCGAACAACCAGTTCACCGGTCCAATACCTGAGAAGTTGAAGAATCAGTTGAGCTCTGATCCGTCGTCGTTTTCGGGAAACCCTAACTTGTGCATTCCACGTTCCTTCCTCATAAGCAACAATAGCGAGATGAGTTACTGCGTTGATCAATCTAGACGCGGCAAGAGTGGTCTCAGCACGTGGAAGATCGTGCTTATATCAGTCTTGTCTTCTTTATTTGTGTTGGTTTTGGTTCTTGCTCTTGTCTTCTTCGTCTGCCTACGCGGTCGTCGTCGTGGTCCTGAAGAAAAACCAAAGAAAGATGCTTATGTCTTCACCGAGGAACCAGCTCCATCTCAGCTGCTCAACAAGGTTCTTGCAGCAACTGACAATCTAAACGAAAAACACATCATCGGAAGAGGAGCTCACGGTATTGTCTACAGAGCCTCTTTAGGCTCGGGAGAGGTCTACGCGGTGAAGAGACTCGTTTTCGCATCTCACATCCGAGCCAACCAGAGCATGATGAGGGAGATTGAAACAATAGGGAAAGTCAGACACAGGAACCTGATCAAGTTGGAAGGGTTTTGGCTGAGGAAAGAAGACGGGCTGATGCTGTATAGATACATGCCTAGAGGAAGCTTATACGACGTTCTTCACGGTGTTAGCCCTAAAGAAGACGTGCTTGAGTGGTCTGCACGGTACAACATTGCGCTTGGGGTCGCTCATGGACTGGCTTATCTGCACTATGATTGTCATCCTCCGATTGTTCATCGTGACATTAAGCCAGAGAACATACTCATGGACTCGGATTTGGAGCCTCACATTGGTGACTTTGGTTTGGCTCGGCTTCTTGATGGCTCAACGGTCTCAACTGCTACTGTTACAGGCACAACCGGGTACATAGCACCAGGTAAACATATCATCTCACGATACATACTAGACTTGATGATGTTCGGTTTAGAGTTTCCTGGTTTGTTGTATATATATTATATGTTTCTTGTTCCTCACGCATGAAACAGCACCATACTTATTAGACACGGTATAATTCGGTTTAGAGTTTAACCGGGTTAGTTACTGGTTTATAATCTGTTAGGGCTTGTTTGTTGTAAATATACTTTGTTTCTTCTTTCTCACGCACAAATTGTACTATACATATTAGACTTGGTATAGTTTGGTTTAGAGTTTAACCGGTTTATAATCTGTTAGGTTTTGGTTTGTTGTGAATATATTCTCTGTTTCTTGTGTCTCACGCATGATTTTGTGTAGAGAACGCTTTCAAGACGGTGAGGGGAAGAGAATCAGACGTTTACAGTTACGGAGTTGTGTTGCTGGAGCTGGTTACGAGGAAGAGAGCGGTGGACAAGTCCTTCCCGGACAGTACTGATATTGTAAGCTGGGTGAGATCTATGTTGAGCAACAGCAGCGTGGACGACATGGTGTCAACAATTATTGATCCGGTTCTTGTGGAAGAGCTTCTTGATTCGGATCTTAGGGAACAGATAGTTGAGGTGACTGAACTGGCACTGAGCTGTACAGAGAGAGATCCAGTAAAGAGACCGACGATGAGAGAGGTGGTGAAAGTGTTGTGCGATGCGCAAGGTCTTGGAAGATGCTCCTCTGGTTCAGTTCGCTAATCTATTAATGCAAGAGGAACGGGATGTTATTAGTAGTGTGTTTGAAATGTTATTAGTAGTGTGTTTGAATCTTTCGGTTAGCTAGAAGTAATATAACTCGGGCCCATCTATGAAGGACCGTTATTTGAAACCATGTTTGTAAAATTGACTCGTCAATCAATATAACTAAATCTGAAAGAAAACTAATTTGGAATGTTTATGGAATGTTTTTATATTTCTATGTCAGTTTAGTAGTGATTGTAAAAGATAAAGTTCAATTATTATTATTATTTCTGTTTAAAAAAAAAAAGTTCAATTATTTCGGTGAACACAGAAAAGGTTCATTTAAGGGCTTATTTGCTGAATAACCTAAAACACGAATGAAATTAAGTGTATGCTAGTGATTTTGACATTATTAAGAAACTAACATTTTGTTCCCTTTTGCTCCGGTAATATCCTCAACAACAACAATTACCAAGTCACAGAAAGAGAAAGTGTTACCAAAATAAAGAATAAAATACAGCCACATCACACCAAAAGAGAGAAAATAATTCCTCCACATCACATACATAATAACCACAAACATTTCACTAATTATATTTCATATCATCAAAATAATTTAGAATCAATTACCCCCTCTGTTTTTTAAAGATGTGTGTTTTGATGTTTTCACACATATTAAGAGAACACATTAACTATACATCATTTTTAGAAATTATCAAATTTCAATGCATTTTAACCAATAGTCTTTCAATAAATTCAATCAATTTTATTGAAATTTGCAAATTTTGTATAGGAAACATAAAAAATACATCTTTGTGAAACAATTTATTTTTCTAAAACATCTATCTTTAAAAAACAGAGGGAATATATCTTAACACTTAAATCTAGATACTAAAACTTATTTTAATCCCACATTAATCCTTAAATATTAAACCCTAAACCTTTATCAATAAATTATAAACCCAATTATAAATCATAAACATGAAATAGAAATTTAAACTCAAATCCTAAATGGTTATCACTAACCCTAACCTGGATTTGTCAACCCACATCCGAAATATAAATAGTTTCTTCCATTTTCAGATAATGACATTGACCAGGTTCATAATACTATACTACATAGTGGATATAGTATAGTATTTTTAGAGTGCACGGAGAACTAAACTTTAGTTCTCGTTCAATAAATTCAGGGTGTTGTACAACTATATTATTAAATAGAATATAGATGTTGTACTACTATATTATTAAATAAAATAGACTTACATTACAACATAGAAGATGTCATATCACTAATAAACTGAGTAACGAGGGTGAGTAAGTGAAACTTAACCCAGATTATAAAACTATACCTTAACTCGGAAATGTCAACCCACAACCGAGATATAAGCAGTTTTCCCCGTCTTCAAATAATGATATTCACCAGGTTCATAATATTATACTACATGGTAGATATAGTATAGTACTTTTATAGCCGCATTACGACATAAATGAGGTCATATCACTAATAAAGAGAGTAACGAGAGTGAGTAAGTGAAATTCAACCCATATGATAAAACTATACCCTAACCCGGAAATTTTAACCCACATCCGATATATAAACAGTTTCCCCCGTCTTCAAATAATGATATTCACCATGTTCATAATACTATACTACATGGTGGATATAGTATAGTACTTTTATAGTGTACGTGGAACTAAACTTTAGTTCTCGTTCAATAATTTAAAGGACTTTAGTAGCAAAGTTATAGGAATGTCGTACTATTATATTATTGAATAGAATATACTGACATTGCGACATAAATGAGGTCGTATCACTAATATAAGTAACAGAGTATCAAGTGTGAGTTAGTAAAACTCAACCCAGATGATAAAACTAAGCCCTAATCTGGAAATGTCAACCCACATCTTAGATATAACAATTTTCCCTGTTTTAAGAAATAGTATACAAATATGTCCCAAATAGTATGGTAACCTTACATAAATAGCTACATTAAAGAATATAAACTATACTATTCCGTTCATCTAATATAGTATAGACACCGAGTTCATCTTCTTCAATTTTTCTTTTTTTCAAACGTGTTGATACACCTTCACTTCGTTCACTGTCGTTATTCTTCACCACCGTATAAAGATCATCTTTATCTCCTATTCTTTTTTCCGACACAACAACGCTTCTAACGCTTCGCCGTCATTATTCTTTACCATTAGATCACTAAATCAAAAAGAGAAACATAGTATAAAAACAGAAACAAAAACATAATATAAAAACAGAAACAAAGTATAAACAAAAACATAAACAAAGTACAAAAAACAAAAACAGAGTATAAAACAAAAACAGAAACATAGTATAAAAGCTCGATGTCACCTCATTCTCTATGGTACCATCTTCTCCTCCAAACTCAATTTCTTAAGCCCATAATCTGGGTTTCTTCCTTGCTTTGAGATGAATGTACGTGTGTTTTTACGAATGAAGAAGAAATAAAAATTTGGTAAAAAGAGAAAGAAAGAGATAGAAGATGTGTATCTATTGTAGCCACAATTTATTATATTATTTAGTTAATAATTATTTTAATAAATAAACTCTCAGCCTTGGTTCGAAAAAGCGAGCGCTTTTGGCGCAATGGCGCTAAAAGCCACAAGGCGAGGACCTCATCGCCAAGGGACCCCATTGCCAGGCGAGTTACATAAAACCCTCGCTTTATGTCGTTTTTCCTCGCTTTTGTTATTTTGCTTAAGCGGTAAAAACGCCGCTTTATTGTACCTATACAAAAAATAAGATTTGATTGACGTTATTCACCTTATAACTTATAGGCATGTAGAGGAGAGTAACCCTTATTCACCTAATCGTGTAGATTTCCCACTAACCTACACTACTAGTGTACCCCAGCTATTGTGATCGTTTAAATTTCCCACTAAGCTAGGATACATAGTTTCTTCTTCTAAAATCAGTAGCTTTTCTGTAATATAAGTTTATGATCATGTCTTTTTTATATCATAGGCTGCTAATTGCTTCTTCTTATTCCATGTTTGTTTGCGTTGTAGTTGTGAATTGTGATCATGTTTTGTTTTTATCATAGCTTCTTCTCCTTAAGTGATTAGCTTCTTTCTGTATGTAATTTTATGATCATGTCTTGTATATATGTCTTGTATATATATGATGTTTTGTTTCCCACTAAGCTAGGATACTCAATAGCTTTTTCTCATTCGATGTTTGTATATGTTGTAGGTGATCATGTCTAAAGCTGGTATTATCATTTGGTGTGTTGCATTTGCTATATGAACCTTTGAGTTTTATTTATGGATTTGGTATTTTTAGTTTCTATCTTAGCATTCTTGTTTACGTAATATATAGAGATATGGTATTGAAGAGTACCTTTTGTGATGCAGGTACACAAGGCGCTGGCAATGTGGCGTCATGGCGCTAGGCGCTAAGCGCCAGCCTCCTCGCTTCATCTCGCTTTGCGCAATTTCGAACCAAGCTTTCAGCAGGTCACATGGGTCACAATTGAGAGACAATATGGCTATTATTTATAATGTGATGGTTGTGTATAGGAGAATTAGGGATTTTAGTTATCTAATGAATTATAATTTGTTTGAAGGTTGTACAGTCCAATTCACCTTCATTTAATTCTTGAAAATTTGTATCTCCAAATATATAGCTTCTTACAGTTTCTTTGTGGACTCATGTTTATGGGGTTTGTTGATTTTCTAAAGAGAAACTAAAGAAGAATTTAAATAAAATAAAGGAGAGTTTGGAATAAAACTTCATTTTTTCCTCTAAAAGAGGACAAAAATGAATATGAAATAAAGTGTTATAACTCTACCAATTTTTCATTTCATAATGAAGTCATGGATAAACAAAAATAGATTACTCTATTTATTTTATAGAGTAAATTTCAAAATATATTGAAATATAGAATTGATTTAGAGCATTTGTTATTCTATATTTACTTTTATATTATTTTGAAAAAAAATAGAGTTGGATTAGAGATATCCTTAACATGGTCAGATTTGGGTCAAATTCAATGAAACATTTGGCAAAATTCGGTAGATTTCTTACATAAGGATAGACCCTAAATTATTTTAAAAGAAAATTATACTGAATTTTTTAACCTGTTAAAATTGTTATTACATAATCAAATACAGACTCGATTTATCTGAATTTGTTAACTTTTTTAAAAGTGGATGCTCTTGAAATTACTAGTCAAATATTTCTGCGCAAGAAAAAAAACAAGATCAATTTTGACCTTTTAAAAATATTTTATGGATTCTTGTGCTTATACTCCCTCCGTTTCATAATAGACGATGTTTTAGAAGGATAATTTTGTTTTAAATTAGATGAAGTTTTGAGATTTTAAGGTTACTTTAACTTTATTGGAAACTGTTCAACCAATTAGATTTTACAGTCTTTTTAATTATTGGTTAATTGATTTTAAAATTATATCTTTAAAATATTTTTTATTAAAGAAATATAATTTTCTTAATCTTTGTACATTAGGTAAAACATCAAATATTATGAAACAGATAGAATATTACATTGGAATTTGCTGGATAGAAAAAAATTAAAAAATTAAAGGAAAATAAATGGCTGACAGTAACAACACGAATAGGAAAGGTTTGTGTTTTCAAGGCCTGAGGTGTTTTGGACGGTACAGATGACGCAAATAAGAATCTAACGGACTGAATTCTCTGAAACACTAACGTCTTCCGCTTATTTCATCTGAGCATTTGTCTGAAAATGCTACATCGAAAGGCATCTTTTCGTCTCTCTCTGCTCTCTCTTTCGCGTAATTACTCGGAGCCCTAATTTAAATTTCTCAACTTCGTGAGGTTGGTGGTCTTACAATCTAATGTCTTGTTTCTTCTTTCCATGAAATCTTGAAAATGAATTTATATGAATGGTTCACTGTAGATACAAGTTTTCATTTTTTTTTCCGTTGGCGAATCTGAAACTAGTATGTTTTGGTTTTCGATTAAGGGTTGGTGTAGCTACGCCATGCTCCTTAGACCTTAGGTTTATGCCTTTACGGATCTTTATGGGCAAAAAGGAAGCTTTTTTTCTTTGTCCTTCGTTATTTCTCCTAGGGCACAAAAGATCTGGTGTTGTTGTTAGATTTGTACATTTTAGGTTTTATGAAAATACCCTTTACTTTTGCATCTTGGTGGGTTCACAAAGTGTAGCAAAGTTTGCATTTTTTTAGGGTTTTCGATTCTTGTAGGGATTCTATATTGAAGGCTAAGCTTGCTCTTAAAATGGATTCTTTTGCATTTCCTTGTAACTTTCTTTGGTACTGCAAAGAGTATAACCCACAAGGTGAAACTGCAAGGTGTTGTTCTAGAGGGCTGTGTAGTAAATGCTGTGATATTTATTTTATCTGTTTGTGAGAGAAAATGCTAATTCTAAGCCTTTGTCAATGCTCTTTAACCCAACTCATGGTCCCATTTTTTTTACAGGAGTTTTTAGCAATGGAAGGAGTACCAGGGATGAACACTGTTCCAAATCCTAACCATTATGACAAGTCCATAGTGCTAGATGTCAAACCTCTGAGAAGTTTGAAACCTGTTTTTCCAAATGGTAATCAAGGTCCACCATTTGTTGGAGTTCCACCTTTTGGCCCTTCTTCTTCTTCTTCTACTGGGTACTCACCTTTCTTCCCCTTTGGAGCACAACCACCTGCACAAGATACTCCAGATCTCAACCAAACTCAGTACACACCTCCTCCTCCATCGTTTGTTCCACCTCTTCAGTCATACAGAACACCTACCACTGCATCAAATGGCCCTAGTAGCTCAACCGGAGCTAAAAGAGGTCGTCCTAAGGGAAGTGGTAACGCCAAGAAAAAAGACAAGACAGTCCCCAAAGAGCCTTCTTTGGAGGTTCAGGTTGTGAAACGGTTCAGTGGAGTTTTCGACAGCGGGATCAGTGCAGCAGAGCGAGAAGATGGGAATGGGGACTTAGTAAGCAGCGTGCTGATGCGTTTCGATGCTGTTAGGAGGCGGTTAAGCCAGGTAGAGTACGCAAAGGCCGCGACTTCTAAAGCGGCAGGCTCTTTGATGAGCAATGGGGTGAGGACAAACATGAAGAAGAGAGTTGGAACGGTCCCTGGGATCGAGGTTGGAGATATCTTCTTTTCACGGATAGAGATGTGCTTAGTGGGTCTTCACATGCAGACAATGGCTGGCATTGACTATATAACAAGCAAGGCCGCTGGAGCAGATGAGGAGCCTCTAGCTACTAGCATTGTTTCGGCTGGACGTTACGACGGCGAGGCACAGGATCCTGAGTCTTTGATATACAGTGGACAAGGAGGCAATGCGGACAAGAACAAACAAGCATCTGATCAGAAACTTGAGAGGGGGAATCTTGCGTTAGAGAGAAGCTTGAGGAAAGGGAATGGAGTGAGAGTGATAAGAGGAGAGGAGGATCCAGCTAGTAAAACAGGGAAGATTTATATCTACGATGGACTTTATTCGATCTCAGAGTCATGGGTAGAGAAAGGGAAGTCTGGCTGCAACACGTTTAAGTATAAACTGGTGAGACAACCTGGTCAGCCACCTGCTTTTGGGTACTGGAAAGCTGTTCATAAGTGGAAGGAAGGTTTGACTCCTAGAACAGGACTTATCCTTCCGGATCTCACCTCAGGAGTTGAGAGCAAACCTGTTTCGCTTGTGAATGACGTTGATGATGAGAAGGGGCCTTCTTATTTTACTTACATCTCCACTCTCAAACACTCGGAAGCCTTTAGAATAACACAGCAGCACACTACTGGCTGTTCCTGCCGTGGCTCATGTGCACCGGGAGATCTAAACTGCTCTTGCATCCGACAGAACGGTGGTGATCTGCCTTACCTTTACGGCGTTATGCTTGTTTCCAGGAGGCCGATGGTGTATGAATGTGGTCCAACGTGTCCATGTCACGCCAGTTGCAAAAACAAAGTGATTCAGACAGGGTTGAAGTTCCGCATGGAAGTGTTTAAGACAGGGAACCGTGGTTGGGGTTTACGTTCGTGGGATCCCATTCGTGCTGGTTCTTTCATATGTGAATATGCTGGTGAGGTCAAAGACAGAGGGGAGCTCAGAATGGAGCAAGAAGATGATGAGTTTGTCTTTGACACATCGCGTGTTTATAACTCGTTTAAGTGGAACTATGAGCCTGCGTTAGTAGATGAGGATCCTTCAGATGAAATCTCCGAGGAGTTTAGTCTCCCGTCACCACTACTGATCAGTGCTAAGAACTTTGGGAATGTAGCTCGGTTCATGAACCATAGCTGCTCCCCAAACGTTCTGTGGCAGCCGGTTATTCGTGAAGGAAACGGTGAACCGGTTGTTCACATTGCTTTCTTTGCCATTCGTCATATTCCTCCGATGGCTGAACTGACATATGATTATGGAGTCTCCCTTGCATCCGAGGCTAGAGATGGGAGTGTTTTACATGGAAAGAGGCACTGCAACTGTGGTTCTGTGAAATGCCGTGGTTCTTTTGGATGATCTGAGAAACTGTAAACCCTTGATCTCCCACCTTTCTTTGTACTTTTAGATATGATTCTGACACTAATGGTCTGAAACCATTTCTGTTTGTTTTACAGGGCAGAGAGTAACAAAGAGGGTGTGATGGCTTTTGTTGTGCGCAGGAAACTGTGTATGCATTTGCATGTTCTGTGGCAATGCATACACTTGTAATGTATTGTATTGTATTGGCACCATATCGGCTGTAGTTTCCATGCTCTGTGGGTTTGGTAAAATTAAACTCTAGAGGATTTAGTTATGTTTTAAAACTTGTTGTAACAACTTATCCGTAGACTTCAAGAATGAGAAGGAAACAAAAAATTGATGTTTGTTTAGTATTAGTAGTCAATGTTCTTCATGTACTACTCCTTGGAAAGCTTCGTTTACATGATGAGTTTTTGTTCCTTAATGAGGGAGTAACCAGATTCCACTGTTTGCTGTTCACATCATTATCATCATCTTCAAACAAACTCTTGATGGAATCTCTAGTGGAAACAAAGCTTTTAAGCTTGTAAATTTTGTAAGAGTAATCAGTTGAGGAACCTCTTTGGATCAGGAAATACTTTTATCTTCACGAGTTGGCTGCCTGTTTTTAAACACCAAACACTAAAAGCTTTTCGCTAGAATCAGGAAAGATGGCATAGTTGTAGGAAAATAAAACGCGATCTGTGTAATATTCTCAAGTAATTGTTTCATGTGACAACTGACAAAGAGAGGAGGAGCTCTGTTTACAATGTCAGCTTCTCTCCAGTCTTTTCCCACACCTCTTACCCTTGAAGAATCAAATTATCGACAACTATCTGGTTGTTTACTTTTATTTGTATTTCTTCTGAGCAAAGAGAACTAAACTCAGTTAAGATCATCCTTTCAGAATAAATGCAAAGGAGTCACAACATGCCTTAAAGTTATCTGAGGTTGACTTTGTACCAAATCTACCAAGACCGGAATCAATATCATTACAAGTCATGATCAAGGTATAGATAAATAGCCTTGTAGCCCCATCCTTAAAAACCACAAGCATATATATATATATATATATATACATTCAAAGCTAGCTATATGGTTTTCGAGTCTATACACATAGATGGTCAACAAAGCATTTTTCTCAGTATTCTTATTTGCAAATTTATGACATAGTATTAGTCTCTTACTGCAAGATGCAAGGATGTAATGTATACTCTTGGAAAAGTTGTTCCAATCCTTATCATGAATCAAATTATATCTTTTGTTAGAATTTAAATCACTAAATAAATCCATAGAAACTGACATTCACTCAAAAATCATGGGTTACTAAAGCAGAGTGCAAAAGGAGTTCATCAGAATCATGACATCCCTGGAAGGTAAACACACTCTGAGACCACTCTATGAATCCTCGAATCTTCATGGGATCGCAGATCTCAATCAAAATCTGTGCACACCAAATCTCAGTTTTACACTCCTCGGCATAATTAGTCTTCCACCAAACTACAACACTCTTGTCGTGGCAAGAGTTCGTCACCGAAATAAGATAATTAGAGGATATTGCTTCAAGTCCCACAACTTTACTCCACCGAAACCAGACACCGCAGCGTAGTTCACCATTGCGAACTATTGCTCCCAACCACAAATTATTCTCTGTCTCTACCGAGGACGGCCTGGTGGAACTGAAATAATCTGAGGCTACGAAGCAAATCATGGAACTGTAAGAACCTTTTTTACATCTGAGATACCTCGTGTCATGTTGTTGTTTGGTGTGATTGGGTAGATCGAGTGTTGTGGCACTTGTGGGCTCCCAAGTTTGTGTATTTGGGTCGTAAACCTCTCCGTAATTCTCGTCTTTGGTAGAGTACTTGCCGCTGCAGCCTCCAATCACAAATATCTTACCGTCCATCACCTCAACGACTGCTTCTTTTCGAGGAAGACGCATGTTGGGGAGTTTACGCCACTGATGGGTTTTACAGTCGATTAGAAACACTCTTTCGCTTCTTTTCTTGCTTCCGTTCACCACGAGTCCACCGCCTATTACGTAGGTCTCAGTGCCAGTTGAGACAACACTCGAGGACTTGAGATGTCGGTAAGGAAACGAAGGGGTTGGTATCAACTTACGTTGGGAAAGTATGAACCAGCTAGGGTTAGGGTTGTTGTTGTTGTTGTTGTTGAGGTTTAAGCAGACGTGGAGGTACTTCTCGGGTCTTCCGACGAGTGATCGTGCGGCGTCGAGGTCAGGCGAAGCCAAGAGTGAACGGAATCTCTTGGAGACAAGAGACAGGATTGGATAATTGGTCCGAGAGATCCTAGCCAGAGTGTTGAAGACGATGTCGTACGGTAACGACAGAAACGACGGAGGAAGAGACTCTGATGATGACTTCTTCTTCTTCTTCATCATCCTGTTTTGGTTTTTGGTCAACGACGTGCCCTCTCTCTTTGGGACGTTTTGTTTTTGATTAAGGTTTTTTTGTACTTTGCTCTAATTTAGGCTTAGGTCGGGTATAATAGATTTTGTTAATCTCTAAACTTACTTCTATTTTTCTTTTAGGTAACCCGCATAAACAAAAACAGGAAGTTATATTTATTTTTATTTTTAATATTTTTGTAGATGAATGCTACGATTACAATTTACAAGTTAGTAGACTTTGATCCGCGCTTTGGAAGCGCGGAATATTTTACGATGAAAAATTTCACTAATAACTTAACAAATATTTTGGTAATTTTTAAAGAGTGTGTATTTAAAATATTTTTGCATTTAAATCAGTGTTTTTAAATTCAACCTGATTGTGATTATACCGGTTAATCCGGAAATCTGACAATTCAATTTAGGTTTCTAAAATATTCATATTAAAAAAAAATCAGTAAAATCTGAGACTAACCGATTGAACTGATGGATGACTGATATGTAATCTAATTGGATTTAAATTGTAATAGTTTTCATAATTTGTAATCTTATAATCCAAATTTTAAAGTTCATTATTTTGCAATTTATGAAATTATGACATTTGTACACAATTTTAAAGAGAAAATGATAGATATAAAATAAATAAGATTAATTATTGTATTGTTTGGAAACATTAATAGTAGTATATAAAAATATATTGTTTAGAAACATTGATAGTAGTATAAAGAAATAAGTATATTGTTTGGAAACATGGATAGTAGTATAAAGAAAGAAACATTAGTGATTTAATGTAGGTTTAACTATAAAGTATAAAAGTGTATTTAATTTAAAAATTTACAAAATAAATGTTAGGTCCAACAGAATGTTTATATTTTAATAAGATAGATTACAGGGCAAAGAATACAAAGAGGGTGTGATGTGATGGCTTTTGTTTTGCGCAGGAAACTGTGTATGCATTTGCATGTTCTGTGGCAATGCATACTCTTGTAATGTATTGTATTGTATTGGCACCATTTATGTAATGAGAAGGAAACAAAAAATTGATGTTTGTTTGGTATTAGTAGTCAATGTTCGTCATGTACTTTTTGGAAAGCTTCGTTTACATGATGAGTTTCAGTTCAAATCATTATCATCATCTTCAAACAAACTCTCCATGTGAATCTCAAGTGGAACCAAAGCTTGAAAATTTTGTAAGAGTAAGAGGGAGATCACACTGAAGCCTATACGGATGAATCAGTTGAGACTGGGAATGGTAAGAAGAGCTTCTAACTTGATTCACTTGTGAGGCTGTTCGATAGCAGAGTGACTGACGTATGAGGTTTCCCGGTTCTCCTGATAGGAATATCAGAAAGATAAGAAAATTCGTAGCACAATTAGTCACTGAAATTAAACAGGATGTTAGTAATTGGCCCACTACATAGAGTCATAGACCAGGTTGTATCATCATCAAATGTGAATGGAACTTAAACAAACATAAAATAAAATTGGAGTGGGACAATATAGAATGGGATCTAATCCATACAATCTGCCAATGCAGATCATCGCCAGACCCTTGCCACTCTTTGGTCATCTCTTCCACGTGGAATGAGATCATTCCTTTAGAAACATTTATACACATATGTATGAGTTACAATGAATTTTAAAACTGAAGCACATTAAAACACTCAAAGAGAACATTCAGAACCATTTGGGGGGTATGAAGTTTGATTCTATCTAAGAGTAGAAATCTATACAATACACATAATTTTTTACATTTAATTATTTTAGAACATGCTAATAAAATGAATAAAATGTTATAGGTGATTACTCCTACAGGATAGAATTAAACTCACATTGGATTTGATTGACCAATTCAAAGTATGTATGCTTTTGTTTAAGAATTAAAATTTCTAAAAGTATATATTTATATATAGTATCCATATAAAAATATTTAGCATGTTAATTTTTATGTTTTGTAACTTAATAATCTGTGTATTAATAATATATCAGTTATGTAAATAACTATTTAGTAAATTTTCTTTTAAAGACATCTAACCAAAAATAAATTGAATTGAGCTCATGTCCAAGAACCAAGATATAACAACCACAATGTAAATTTTTAGTTTTAGATTGTTGTTTGATAAGACCATCAACAATTTCCGGCATTTGATGAACACATGAGAAGGAAGTATCTACTAGCTAATTTGATTTTAATTCGATATAAAAGTTTCTTCAACCAATTTAAAATTTTCCATATATTTGGAATTTTTTTTGTAGCTGTTAGAAAAATATTGTGTAGTGTATAGTTTTTAAATAAATTTGATTGGTTCTAGAATTACAGAAGTTGAATGTTCGGCCATCTTCAATTTTCATTTATGTTATTCTTCAACTTCATATTTTTCATAATCGAATTACAAAAGTTCATTATTTTGAATATGTAAAAATTGTACAAATCAATAATAACTTATTCTGTGAAGATAATATAAAACTTGTACAAATATAAAGTTGTTGACTATAATCATTTAGTGTCATTTGATAAACTTGTTTTTCTAGATGTAGTATAAAACAACTTGTATTCACTTCTTCGTTACACATGTAGAACTTTCTCACCTCGAATTTATAGATTATTATTTCTACTACAGTACCCCCAGGAGGACGACCCTGTTGGGATGCATGCGCTGAGAGGCACATACGCAGACCTTCCATTGCATGGCCGGTTACTTTATGGTGGATGAGTCGCTCTAGGTCTTCTGATTTCTGCTTTTATGTTGAACTTTGTTCTTGTTTCTGCGTTGAACTTTGTTTGGATGTTATTCGGTCTTTCTTATATTCTGAGATCTGCTTTTATGTTAAACTTCTGTTTGGATATCGGTTATCTTTTGTTTCTTTGGCATCAAACATTCTCTGTTATCTTCATCTAGTCACAAACAAGAGACCAGAAAACAATTAATACATAATGACAAACCTGAAACAAAACATTTAAGATTTTTTTCACATTTCTGTACAGTTAACAAAAACTCAAATACATAAGCAATCCGATGTGGGAAAAGTTACAAAAAGGCCACCAAGCTTTGCTATGTTGAGAGAGCTGAATACAAAAGTTTGAAAAAGACAATACAATGGCTACCACCTATGCTAAATACTTTCCATGCTGTGAGCTGTCACTGTCAGAATCTGCATAGGGAAAGGAATGCAAGTAAGCTTGTATGGAGATGTGGTGCTGACAAGGGAGAAGAAGTCTCTCAACATATACCACTAGAACACGAGCCTGATCCACTACTAGAACTCTTAGAGCTACTTGATCCACCAGCATTTACTTCTTGCCGAACTGGAGAAGCCACATGTCCTAAAATGTCAATGAAAAAGTAAAGTGCAGTGGGGCTAAAAGATTAATACAGTACTCATGAACAAAAACCTCACCTAATTCTGCAACTTTTGGCGATTCAGGGCCAGTAAATAGAGTGGTCTGTGACCATGAAAGAAAAAACAAGATATGTCTAGGTACCAGTTAATACGGTAAAAAGCAAGGAAAGTGACTAGCAATTAGTCATTTGCTCTCACCGGTCTTGGACACTTTTCTTAATCAAGCTCTCGTTATATTCAAGTCACAAATCTGTAAAGCTCCCAAAGCGTCTGGATATCAAGACTATCAATATCCAACTCAATCTCATCGTCTTGTTGAGTGAGTTCCGTGTTCCTCTTCTTTATAATCTGAACAACTGCCTCTAGCTTCTCGAAAGGCAAATCCTGAAGATCTTCACTAAGTCTCTGCTTCTCCTCAAACGTCAAGCCCCTCTTTACACATGCTTCTTCTTCTTCTTCACGATTCTCAGGGGAAACAGCTAGAGGTGGAGGCTCCACTGGGTTGGTCATAGATTCTGATCTCTCCAAAATCCTATCTTCAACTATCATATAGGAGGAGGGGAATGTGTAGGTGCTTGTAATGGTAATGGCTCTCCACAGTGAGTGTTTGTTAAACAGGAGCTTGTTGCTGCCTCTTAATAAGAGACACATACTGTGTTTCGATCAGCGTCCATTTCTCTTCAAACATGTTCAACAAAATTCAGCCATAGTATGCACATCATGCCCCACAAGATTATAAATCATCGCATTGTTAAAAGTAAGCCTCACATCCTCAGCAAACTCCAAGGGCGACTTGTAAAACAGCTCTTACTCAATTTCCTCTTCATTGTCCCCAAATCCATAGGCTTCTTAACGATTGTGTGGTAATCATGTAAACCGAGCTTAGCCGCATCCACTGGCGTGTTGAATATCCATCCGAACTTATGTTTCATCAACCTCGTCAGCAAACTGTTGCAGTTCTCTAGAATCTGGACCGTACCTTTGTTTGCTGTTTTCAGCTTCTTGTCGGGCACTTGCGTCTCCGGGAGCATGTTGTTAGCTCGGTTGATCAAGCTTCTCATCTCACTTGTTCCAGCTCAACTATTAGTTTCCGCTTCAAGTTTCGAACTTCGAGGTTCGAAATTGAGCTCAGAGTTATTAATTTGACTTTTATTTTCTCAAGTAATTATTTTATTACACAATAAAAAATATTGTTTAGATAATTTTAAAACTGATATTTCTATCTGATTTTAAGTCATTTTTTCGAAGATTCACACAAGCTATATTTACAAAATCCCATGCTTGTCTTAATTCATTTGAAAAATTGTTAATAAATCCTTAATGTTTATAACTATTAAATATAGATTTTGACTTAAAATTATTTATTAGTTTTTGGAGATCTAAATTATATATTAGCCAATTTATAAATGATTTGCTATCATTGTTTCCGGGAATATATCGATATTCCGCCAGTTTTGTTTTCCTCATTTTGGGATCTGGTTAACGTCGGCTGTTTTGCTTTGCTTCGCTAATATAATTTCAGTTGTGCAGAGAAAAAAAACATTAATAAACATTTACATCCAACCTCTGAACACAAAGAGATTTGACTTTAAAGTCATATAAAAGTAGCTAAGCCATGTGCAATTCCATTGAGAATCGAACTCTGAAATAAAATTTCGAGAAAGATCCGATTTTTAAGCAAAGAATCATCTTCAATACTTGCAATCAAATTCACACACACACAACACAACCAAAGAACAAGAAAATGGCCATCAAGAATCATTCTTCAAGAACAGTTTATACTTCTTCTTCGCTCCCTTTCAGATTCACTACAATCATTACATTACTACTCATCTTCTGCACTTCTTACTACATCTTCTTCTCACAGCTCGATCACTCTCCGCTGACTTCTTCCACAGAAAATCCTCCGTTCGCCGGAGATCTCCGAGACCTAACATCCCCATGGAACAAACTCTCTTTCGGACCAATCTCCGAGAAGCTAAAACTCGCCGTCTTCTGCAAATCATGGCCCGTTGGTTCGATCCCTGGAGGAATGGAGCGTCACGCATACACTCTCTACACTTCTCTCGCCTCAAGAGGCCACGAGGTTCACGTCTTCACGGTTTCTTCCGACAGAAGTAACCTTGAAAACCAAGAAGAGTATTACAACAAAGGAGATCTACTACACATCTACTTCCCTCCAAAAGAAAACGGTGTACTTAACTACTCTCATGCCTTCGAGATCTTCCAAAGAATCAACGTTCTAGATCGTCCTTTCGACTATGTTCACACGGAGAGCGTTGCTCTGCCTCATTGGCGAATCAAAATGGTCCCTAAAGGTGACGTGGCTGTGACGTGGCATGGGATTTGGTACGAGATTATGCATTCTAAGCTTTTTCAAGAGCTTTATGACTCCAATGATCATCCTAGCTCTGATCTTGATCTTACAATGCCTAGACTCATCGATGAAATCAGATTCTTCCCGGCTTATAAACAACACATTTGCATAAGCAACAGCGCGCGCGAGGTTCTTGTTAACATCTACCAGCTTCCTAAGAGAAACGTTCATGTTATAGTCAACGGCGTTGACCAGACTAAATTCGTGTACTCACCTGATGCTGGAGCTAGGTTTAGGGCGAAACACGGTGTTCCTGTTGGTAATCGGACAGTTATTGTGATGGGTGTGTCTGGACGTTTGGTGAGAGACAAAGGACATCCACTTTTGTACGAAGCGTTTGCTTTGATCGCTAAAACGCACCCGCAAGTGTACCTGCTTGTGGCTGGTTCTGGTCCTTGGGGGAAAAGATACGCGGAGTTAGGTCAAAACGTCAGGGTTTTGGGATCTTTAGAGCCAGATGAGCTCTCTGGTTTCTACAACGCTTTGGATGTGTTTGTGAACCCAACGATGAGACCTCAAGGGCTTGACTTGACCATCATTGAGGCAATGCAGTGTGGAAAACCTGTTGTGGCGCCGAACTACCCTAGCATTGTTGGGACGGTGGTTGTGGATGAGCGTTTTGGGTATACGTTTTCTCCAAACGCGAGGTCTCTTGTGGAGACATTGGAGTCTGTTGTGAGAGATGGTTCTAGGGTTTTGGAGATGAAGGGGAAAGATTGTAAGGATTATGCTCTTTCGATGTTTACAGCTACTCAGATGGCTTCGGCTTATGAGAGATTCTTTATGTGTATGAATAATGAGAGGTATTGTAGGTACCCTCTTCCAATAGACAATTGACTTTTTTTCATTGATTTTATAAGTTACTCTGAATCATTTATTTTGTAACAAGATACTTGATCTCATGGGTTACACAGTTTCATACTCTTCATTTACACAATACACATACTTGCAAGTTTTTGTGGGTCTAGTAACGAAATTTTTTTTTTTTTTTTGAAAAAAGGGCACTAGTAACGAAACTTAAAGTATTGGGTTATGTATTCGGTTAGTCTATATAACGGTCGTTAGGACCGGTTATGTTAAACGATCAGCATTGGTGTATCTCACCAACTATTATAATATTTACTTACAAAAAATTTCAAAAAATTGAATGATTCATGTTCTAGCATAGTCTCTCAGAATTTTAAAGAGTTCACTAGTTAAATATTATTATAATTGGTGAGAAGATGTTTTTATTTTTGGATTTTATTCTACACTTTTCTATTCATTACTGGATGTATATTCATTTTAACCCTAAGTTTTAAAAGTCATATATATCTCCCAAATCATAGAAACTTTTAAATTAAACTAACTTAAAAAATTTAACTCCTTAATCTGATCAAATCCAACCATGCGAGCAAGATAAATAAAATCTTATTAGTCAAAAAAAAAACTTAGTAGTGTATATGTTTAATTTGTGTGGAAGATGAGGAGAAAGAGTCCATAAATCTCATATATATTAATCTTGGAGCCATTACAATATATTTTTGTACCCACGTGTCATCACCTGAATGATTCTTAAAATTCTTAGAAAAATAGTTTGGTTCATATAAATATATGTTATACTACTTTTTATTAAATTAACTATCAAATAAAAAGCTACAGAGTTACCTTAAACAAATTATTTCCTCAAAATAAAAACTATGAAATTACCTAATATAATTAACATATATATGAAAATTAATGATTATGAATCATACATCTTTGATAACAATTTTTTTTTGTTCTCTCTCTTTTTGTTTAATTTTATATTATTAAAAGAAAATAAATAATTACATTA
>NW_026616778.1:0-21937 GCF_000801105.2 Raphanus sativus | reverse complement strand
CACAAACTCATTATTGATGGAGACATTAAATTCTGAAAAGAGCTAAAACATAGACAGATTCGGTATAACATATCGACATAGTCCAAAATTGAAAAAACCCACCCCAATTTGATAAAGACATACGTCATGTCGTGCACTGATTAAAACCATTTCAAAATACGTACGTCTGTATTTGATTTTTTTGATAGTCTTCTTTGACACTTGATAAACAAGAAATTAGACCGCACATTAAGATAACTATGACACAGTAAACGTAGAAAGCTTGTAAGATTAATACTAGTTTGATGCACAAGAAAGAATACACGTGGATTTTTAGTCGGTTTGGTTTGGTTATTTGGATTTTTGCAGATGATAAAAAAAAGATTATTAATCGGTTTTTAAAAAATCAATACAATACTAAAAGGTGAATAATCTCAACTCTTACCATGTCCACGTCGACAAATTAAATCGACCAATAGGAGAAGAGTGATTCGCCACGTCAGATTCGTCATTTAAATCAGTTGGGCTTCAAAACCAATGTTATTTGGCCCATCTACTCTGATCTATCCTCCTGCGTTTCTCCTGCGCCGTTTACGTTCCTTGAAATCTTCAGACCACGGTTTCTTCAGATGTGTAACGATGAGAGCATGTCTTTACTTCTCACCATTAAATATTTCCTTGATTTTCTCCCACTACGATTTATTCAATCATCTCCTACTGACGCGATCGAGTCCTTCTCCTCTCTTTTATGCCTTTTCTTAAGAACCCTAACTCTATCTTTGGAGAAAATTGAAAGTTTGGATTTTGTTTTGCAGGACTACGGAAGATGATATAATTGTATATCAAGTAACATCTGAGGACATTGTTGATGACTTTGAGACGAAGTGGTTGATGTTAAAGACAAAGAGCTTAATAAGCAGAAGCTGAGGAGAAGAATTGATCAGCACAAGGTCTGTTCTTTGTCTTGATATTAGCTATATTTCAAGCGTCACTGATACAAACCAGAGTCTGATTAGTACAATACGATGAGATCTATACACAATGGTCTCATCTATAAAGACCAAGTTGAACTTTACATATTGACATGGCTACTTATTGTAATCACGTTAGTCTCCTACTAATTATGACTGATCTATTGAACGGTCTATTAATCTTTTCCATGATAACAAATAGCTTCCACCGTGGAGGTGCGGCTGGTTCGTTTTCCCCAGCGCTCATACTCGGTGATGATCGTGATAAAAACAGTCGATCCGGAGGAGGACAATAATTACTGGTACTCTTAACAGTTCCTACCATTTTTTTCTCATTAATTGTTGTCGTGATGGCTCTGTTTACCTAAAATATGATGTGCTAATGATTGTACTTTCTTAATTAACTCTAGGAAGAGCCACCCTGTATGTCTTCTTGCGGTGATTATCTTAAAAGGAACTTCTCCTGGTGGCTTGATTGAGGCATGTTTCCCTTCATGCAGGTCTCTAAATGGCTTGATTGAGTAAATTATATAAGTACATTGCGTTTACCAATTCCTAATATTATTATATCTTACAGTGTCCTAGAATAATCATTAGCGATGTAGAGGTAAGCAAGACTCTTGCTTGAACCAAGTACATGGAGTATGGTTTGAAATGAGACTGAGGCAAGAACCTTCTCCAGGGTTCACAGCTGGAGGTTTAGTTGCTCTATTTTCACCCTGTTTTTATTTTAAAGTTTTAACGAAGACAATTTAGAATTGATCTGTTTGTTATATTTTGTATAGACAATACAATACGACTACTGTGATCACACAAGTTCCATATCATGTGGTTTATGCCAAAGATGGAAAGGTGATGAAGTACCCAGTTATTTGAAGTGGTAACAGATGGTGAGAAGTCGAAGGCGGGGAAGAAGCGAGCTAAGGCTCCATGGGCAAAGCTACTTTCTCAGTATTCTCAGGTGGGTCAAGTTTCATCAGTGATTGTTTATTTATTGGTTTGATATCTAATAGTCTGCGAATTCTAGGACATTGAGTATGGATTCATGAGCGGCGACAAGGACAACTTCAACCTCGCCGATCTAACCGCCTGTAAGACTTCCTCCCCCTCTGACTACACTCTCCTTCTCTTCCTTGCGCTTCCTCTTATGCGAGAGACCTGTTTAAACCCTGATTTTTTATTTAGTCGTGGTTACTTACTGTTTCTTCTTTCATCTGCGATTGTTTTTGTAGCTCTTAAAGACAGGATCGAGCTGGCCTTATGAACTCTCTCAAGGTGAGTTTTGTTTTCTTCCCACAAAAAAAAATAAAGTTCTGCAGTCGAAGAATATGAATGGTTTTTTCGAGTTTAATGTTGCTATTAGACATTGCCTTGGTTTGATTTTATAAGGTTTCAGTGTAGAATGAGTTCTGTTGGAGATTGTTTGTGATTGTTTTCTTTTTATTTTTGTATATGTTAAATCCACAGAACAAGCTAATGGCTGGTCAGCGTTCTGATGTTCTCGAGAGTCTGACTCCTCAAGTGAGAAACCGTGTTGAAGCCTTGAGGGACATACAGGTTAGACAAGTTTGTTTCGTATTAATTTATTAACTTGCGTAAAATGATGTGGTTCCTTCAAATCTTATCTTGGTTAAGGATGTGAGATTGTGTGTATTCTCTCCTTCCTTTATTCGAATGTCAAGCGGCCTTAAATATATTAAGGTGTTTGTTCCGTATTGATAAACCTGTGACGTCTCTCAACGCAGGGAAAGCATGATGAGCTTGATGCAGAGTTCCGTGAGGAGAGAGCTGTTCTTGAAACCAAGTATGATAAGTTGTATCAGCCTTTGTATACCAAGGTAATTGTTTGTTACTGAGAAAAAAGTCTACAGTTTCCTGTGAGATTTTGTGTTAAACATCATCTGCTTATATCAAGAAGCTATGGGCATACTCATGAATTGTATTGATCTTGATATGTGTTGTGTTTCTCATCTACATCACCAGAAGAAACAGGTCAAGGATCCGGAGCTTGGTGAAGAGGAGTTGAAGAAGTTCCAAGAGGTAACTTGATCAAATAAGAAAGTTTCTCCCGAAGATGAAGATAACCCAAACCCGAGTCAGTCCAACGCCACTACCTTGAGTCGAAGGTCACATCTATGGTGGTGATTTGTTACCTGGTTAAGGAGATGCCCTAGAACAGTATGTCCGGTAAGGTAAATGTATCCAATGTAGAGAAATATTAGGTCTTAACTCTGACGAGATTCAGAAGGTTGAGGGTCTTGGTTATGTGATGTGGAAGTAGGCATGAAAGGATGAATGATAATTGCATCATAAAGAAAAACCAGGTTTAAAGTGCTGAAGAGGTTCAGAAATTTGAGGATCTTGGTTATGTGATATAGAAGGTCAACGATTGTTTGAATCCGGCATTGGCCCTGTTTAACTATGAGGAGAGGGTATGGTTATGTATGATCTGTAGCGGTTTGTGCAACTCTATATGGGAGAAGACCCCAACTATGATCCTTCTGGTGATGTACAGACTGATGGAGCAGATGACTGATTTGATTTCTTATGTTGATTGTGTGGGACTGTAGGTACTTATTGTTATTGTTTGTTTGCTACTTACCCGTTAACTAGATGCATAATTTATGTGTAGATATATTGCATGTGTTAAAGATGAAACATTTTGGTTTAGCAAATCTTTTTATTTATTTTTCGATAGTTAGCTATGGGAAACACTCCACACTTTCCATTTAAAAAGAAACGCCGATGGCCTAGACAAAAGCATCATGTAAATTTAAGTGATATAAAGTTATGCACACCAAGGTTATATTATTGAGAGCCTGACTGGTGTAAAGTGGCTTATAAATTACTTGAAATCTGACAGACTAATGCATAATCTCTGTAAAAGTAGAAGACTAATCAAGGTAGGCCGTTAAACTCTTCCTGTTAAAGAAATGAGCTATCAATATTGTTTGTGCTCGAGTTCACAGTTTGAAATAAATATTCTACATCTTCATAGTTTCATATATTTTAGCTGAGTGATGTTTTTTTATTGTTTGTTTGCTATTTATCAGTTGCAATTTCGAAGAGGAAAAGTTATAAAGTCTCTGTTGCTTAGTTTTATTCTCCAGTGGAATTTTATGCCAGCAATGATTGAGTTTCCCACTCATTGAATCATCTACATTTTACATCAATGGTTTGAAATAATGTTTTAAATATAATTTTATAACAAAATTATAATATATATAAATATAATTTTAAAAAAATAAAAGTATATTTATAAATATAATATATATTAGTATTCCTATTATTTCAGTTTAAAATAATTGAATGTTTTTATATTTATATTTATAATTTTTTTAAATAGATTTTTTATTCTTCCAGAAGCGCAAATATCAATTGAAACCAATTTTTGAATTTGAGAGGTTACGAGTGATTTGAAAAGATTTATGTGAATAATGCAATTGTAATAAATTTTTTTTAAAGGAATAAAACATCATTCTAAGTAAAAAAAAATCTATGATAGCCTTAAAAATGTTATTTTGTCAAATATAGCTTCCAAAGTTCCAAATATAAAATGACCAAAATGTTTCTAACTTTCAAATAAAATTTTTAAAAATAGTTTCAAAAGTATTTTAAAATTTTAATAAAATTTGATAAATAAAAAATTGAACTTTTATGCAAATTTTTTATATAAAAAGTTCAAATTTAGAAAAATATAATTCAAAACTAGAAAAAGAATTATGTTTTTATTTATTTTTATTTATATATTTAGATTATAAGAGTTTTTGTCCTTTTTAATGAAATCTATTTTGATCACTTTTTTGAAAGCTTTTTCTTGAAACAAAACTTAAAAATTATCTATTAAAGAATTACCGTAAAATTATATATTATTATATCCAAACCAATTATCCGCGCGTAGCGCGGAGAAAGACTCTAGTTAATATAAAGTAAAAATACATAACGCTTTTGAAAATCGTATCCAGGTTTAAATTCGTACCTAACTCTTTTTGCTTTTTCGAAATAATTGCAAATTCCGTGTAATGAAAGTCTTCAAACGTCGTTGACGGAACCACATTCGTTAATCGTAATTCGTAACGCTAGCCAATTAATCAAAATGACCTTTGTGCCCTCTCTTTATCACTAATTAACGAGGTTACCCTAAGAATTAAGAAGCTTTCTCTTCACAGTTCTCGAGGAGAACATTAAGCAAGATAACTACTTTGTCTGGTGAGACCAGATGGTCATTCCAAACTAAAACCACGGTTATGCACTCAGACATGATCATGAAGATTGAAGAGTGAACATACTTGGAGACGGATTAAAGAGAGTTTTTAACTGAATAGACTTAGATGATAATATATCACAATGGAGTAACCTGAGAATGTTCTCAAAAGATGTAGAACCATCAGAAAAAACACCCAAACCGGTCCGGTTTATCCTAATTTTACACGGTTCTCAATCCGTCTGAAGAAGCTAATAGATATAGGTCAAAGTACTTTAGGGGAGATCACAGCTACTAAAGCAGAGAAGAAGAAGAAGCCTGGAGAGATGGAGTTTTAGAGCATTTAGTGTCCATTAGCGCTGTTCTTCTTCAGCTCATCGTTCTCCTGACGCAGAGCATCGATCCTGGACTGGAGAATACTGATCATAGCCTCCGCACTCATCATCTCAAGCTTGAATGTCTCTCTCTCAACGGACATCTGGTGAATCTCCTTCTGGAGATCATTCAGCTTCTCTTCAGAAGATGCAAGTGGGGTAAGAGGCTGCGGCTGGCTGTCTTTCTTGTCGGAGAGGCCCATGAGTGAGAACTCGAGCAACGCAGAGATGGCTGTGTTGGTGGCAGCTGCAGCAGTAGTTGTTGGTGTGTTGTCGACGGTTGTTATTGTGGACGAAGAGTGGTCCTGTGTGGTGGTGGTCCTGGTTGATTCGTTTTGGCGTCTGCGTTTGTATTGGAGGAGAGGCAACGGAGCTTCTTTGTTGAGAATGCATAAAGAAGGAGGAGGAGGATGCTCATCTTCTTCACCTGCCTCCTCACGTTTGAGTGCTTCCTCCTCGTCTTCATCATCACAATGGTTATTGTTGTTATCCTTATGGTTGACTTCGATATCCATTGGAGTAGTAGTAGTCTCTCTTGGTGGCTCGTTGATGTTAATGATGTCCTTGCTCGCTGACTGCATCTCCTAACCACATGAATCCATAAGATTGGGAAACTAAACAGCTTTTGGGGTTATGAAAGAAGTACAAACCTGGCTGTTTCCATTAGCTAATGGTATTGGTTCTGCCCTGACACTAACGTCTACTCCTGGAATCAGAGCTACACCATCATCAGCCCACTCCTCTTCCATGAACGGTGCGTATCGGTTCCCACTTGGAGGCCCAATGTTGTTCTTGTGAAAGATTCTACACAACACATATGCATCTTGCTGCACAAGAATTGAGGTTAAGATAAGAAGTTCACTTAATTAGCATCAGATAAACCAATAAGTAACTTATACCACGAGGTTCCCATTGCTTTCAGTTTCATAGTCAACAAGGCGATACTCGTGCATGACCCAATTGGTCCTGAGCCCGTCTGGGGCACGCCCGCTGTGGAAAACGAGAGTCTTTTTCATACCGAGGATCTGAACGTCACGGCGGACCTCTCTGTCTTTACCGGTTGCTTTCCAGTAGCCTTTGTTAGTAGCTCGGTTCATCCTAGCGCCGTTTCCGTACTTCTTGTCTAACGCACTGTAGAAGTACCATTCCTGGTCCCTTGTCCTCAACCTCGAAAACACTGAAAGAGAAAAAAAAATCAAACCAGAGATATACTGAGAGACACGCAACAACAACAAAACTTCTTGTCCTGAAACACACAAGCAAACTAATTGTGGAAGTACAAACAATTGAACCTGACTTAAATAAGACTAATTCAGATAACTAAACACAGAACAAACTTCATTTCCTGAAACACAAGGCATCAACAAATCTGAAAAAAAAAACAAAAAAAAAACTGGATTTTTTTTTCCCAATTGGAAGCAAATTTTATTCACAGTGTTACAGCCTAAGGCATAGCAAATGGTACTAACAGAGAATCTTCAACAAAGCTTAAAATTGAAGATGAGCCCAAATCATAGAAGATAGGCAAAGAATAAAAGAGAAACCAACCTGCTAAGTCCCAGGGCTCGTGCTTGTAGATATCGACCTCTCCAATCGCATCGAAGCGCACAGGTTTCCCCAGAACCTTTCTCTTCAAGTAATAGCTCACCAGTTCCTCGTCTGTCGGGTGAAATCGGAAACCAGGAGCAAGCGCCGTCGCCGCCACGACAGTACTTGGCGCAGTCGCCGGAGAAGAAACAACAGCAACCACAGATTCACGACCCATACTTGTTACTTAGGGTTTCTTGTGAAGAGCAGCGAGAGAGACAAGTTTGGGCGATGGGATTTTGATTTTTTTTTTTTTGTGTCTGATGGAGAAGAAACCAAAGAGATGCCTTCAATTGCAAGAAATTTGTTGGCTATTTCGGATTGCGATTCCGATTTTCATTTTCATTTTTCCCCTAATTAATTTAATTTTTTTTCTCTCTCTTTTTTGAGAGTATTGCAGTAATTAAACCCTTTAAGACGTTACTGGATAGGTTTTGTCGTTAAACCAATTTTTTTTTAAAAAAAAATTTAAAAAATGCAAAGGAGTCTGCTAAAATGGTTTAAGCATAATATCTAGAGTTGACAAAGTAGAATAATATATCTATCAAATAAGTGTAACAGATCTTTATTCGATTCAAAGATTTTTTTTTTAAAAAAAATCGAAGTTTCCTATTAATACTAAAATCATTGTGTGTATCATATCTCTAGTTAAATATATTTTATATTTTTTTTTTTGAAAACATTATTTTGTATATCTTCAAATAGTGCAATTTTTAATATACCCAATAAGGAAACAATATTTTTGGAAAACATATATCTAATATATAATGGCTTTATATTCTTCTGAAAAAGTTATTAATTCTTGTCACTCATCAGAATGCCAACAGATACATGTAAGTAAATGCATAAAAAAATCTGATCTTATTAATTTTACATTTTATCTAACCTTATGAATTTTATCCGGTTTTTACATTTTATCTAATCTCTTAAAATTTGGTGTAAAAGATTTTTTTTTTTGACAAAAAAAAGGTTTTTTTTTACAAGGATAATATCGTTTTCTTCTTCTTTTTTGGGGAAAGTGAGAGGGGACAGTATTTTAAGGTGTAATAATAAGAGTGATTTATACTATAGAGCAGTTTATGAGTTTTTATTACATAATAGAGCACTTATTGCTCCTAAGGTAGTTTTTTGCAATTATAAGCTAACTTACGTTTATTCTTCTAACTAAATGGATCCCACTTTAATTAAACTTTTGTTTCTTCTTTCTCTATATCAATCAATTCTGGTTTTAATGGCAAAAAATCCATCGTTCTTTTTTGCTTTCAATTTTCTATTATACAAAAACTCAATCCCAAAATAAAATATGGAAAACAAAGATTTAAATGACTATCGGAATTTCAACCAAGCCGACAAAAGATGCGGTGGCATCACAATACAGACGATTGGGGAACCCGGGGTAAACATTTGGTGTAGAAGAGCTATGGCGATTTGGATATAATCTGTCCCAACTCGAAAATTACAATTTTTTTGTCTTTTTTTTTTATTTTGGGCTCTAGTCGGTTAATCTATATAATATTTGTAAGTTTTGGAAATAAAAAAGCAAAAAATAATGAAGATTGTATCCTAAAAATCAATGGTGGCTATGAAATATATTTGCAGAAAACGCAGAAAACCCTCATATGAAGAAGATGAAATTATTACGAAATTGCCCCTAACTAAAAAACATTTTTAAAAAAAATAGATGACGTGAATGTGTACATAATGTTAGTGTACACGAGTACATTGGATGACCACATGGATGCGATGTGTACATAAATTGTATATGTACATTTGTTCGTGTACACGAATACATTGGGCGACCACGTGGATGTGTACATAATGTTAGTGTACGCATGTATATGTTAAAGAGAGAGATTTGTCTTTGTAAGTATAAGGACGGGGAAGCATGGCTGTGATGGTCGGAATCTATTACAGTGTTATACGGTGAAGCTTAGACAACAATGGAGTTTTCTTACATTTTTGTATATGGTCTTTTATTTGTTAGGTTATTATCAATTTGTCTCAAACTATCAAATTTTCAGTTTTTTTTTATGAAATTTTTTTCTCCATCATTCGATCTATCTTTTGAGATTAGTGAAGGTATATCTCCGATGTTGATGTACACCTTATTTAATGTACACATGTTATCTTGTGTACGCTTTTTAACATATACACGTGTACATTCAAATGAACAAATAATAAATTTTAAACCTCATTAAAATTATGAGATATCACCCAGCTTGTACCATGTACAAGTAAAATGATGTAAATGTAGAATATTGAGCACTAGTGTACATTTGAATACATAGTGTACATATGTACACTTTATTAATAGTGTCCACATGTACACTCTTATGAATACAAGTAGCTCAATAATAAACTTAGCAACATGTACACTTGTTTACTAATATTTACATGTATATTCTACCATGGTGCAACATTCAATTAGACATTTACTTATACACTTACACTGTTAAAACATTGTGCATATGTACACCATATATGTCAGAGTATCAAGGTATGTACACCATATTTGTCAGAGTACCAAAATATCCATTTAAGATCAAGCTATCAATGTATCAATGTTTTTACATGTATGAAACTATACATGTATCAAAATACATATACATGTAAACTATACATCTTAAAACATTGGAGTACACTATCCACATTTATACCAAAATTAAATATTTACATGTACATCATAGTTTTATGTCCACATGTACATGATAGTTCTATGTCCACATGTACACTGAAGTTCGACATCCACATGTACACGAGAGCTCTACATCCACATGTACACGAGAGTTCGTTCCACATGTACCGGAGTTCGTATACATAAACATTAAACATGTAGATCTTCTAACTTAGCGCAATACCAGTTTAAAGTGGAATGATACTTGATAGGTACACAATGTGTCAAATATTGTCAATGTGTACACATATATTATACAGTCCACATGTACAATATTATACGAAATAATACATGTACATTGTACACTGTACATCATTCGAAGATGATACATGTACACTGTACATCATTCGAAGATTTGTACATGTGTACATGTTTATATGTGTTTATGTGCACATTTTCATTTGTGTACATTGTATATCATTAAAACAATGTACCGTACAATTATGTTATTTCACTAAAACCTCAAATCACATTATTTGGTTAAAAACCCAAAATCACATTTTGAATGATACTTGAAAGGTACTCAGGGTGTCAAATATTGTCAACGTGTACACATATATTCTATTGTCCACGTGTACAATATTATACGTAATGATACATGTACACTGATTCATTTTTACATATATCAAATCATGATATTTAATAATTTTAATGATTTTGAGTATACTTGCTAAAAAGATGCATTTAGAAGTTTTGATACATTTATTTTTCATTTCATCTTATAGGGTCTAAAACGCAAATTTAGAAATTTTAGGTTAACTGAAGAAGACTTATTTGCAAATCTAAAAGTTTTAGGGTAATAGTAAAAATATTTAAAATTACAAAGACCACATATGAAAATTAAATAATTTTTTTTTCAAGGTTCAACAATGGCGACCTAATCTCCAATGCAGCGGTGGCTTCCCTTTACGATCCACCAAAGGCACGAAGAGGGGCTGATATGATATAACCACGAACACCTCTTGGGACACCATAGAGGAGAGGCTGAGGGCACGACGTTGAGGCTTCCCATCGGATTTGATATACTGCAGAAGAGAAGATTTGTGTAAGAGAAAGAAAATCTATGGTTTGTGATGATAAATCAGTAATTATGAAATGTATTTTTAATTTAATCTGAATTTTGCAAAGATTATTTTTTGAAAAAAAAATTGAAAGTCAAAGATAAAATAAAGAAGATGAAAAATTTTCTCAGAAAAAAGATAAGATAAGAAAAAGAGACGAAAGTTGATGCAAAAGATAATAGAGAGATGAAAGTGGGTCCTACCACTCACATTATAGTTATGTTTCAACTTGAAAAGTTGAACGATATGTGTTGAAGTTAGGAAAAAGTGTGTTTGTAGCATAAACTGTCTTATTATGATATAAAAAACTTAAAACTGCCTTTGAATGTAATTTTTTCTAATAATAAATTCCAGAGATATTGTCGATTCAAAAATTCAAAACAAGTGATTGTTGAGATCATAACAACGACTAGGTTAATTAATTCAAATGTGTACAACAACAAGTTATTGAGAAGTTGACCAAAAAGAGAAAAAAAAGTTAATGAGAGAATCGAATGGCTGGAAACAAGAAAAAAGGAGTGACGATTACGTTTGCTCGCAGAAGAATACTTTACCAATAAGGCAAGCTATAGGGGACGAAGACTTGGTCCACACGAATCATCATCTTCCCCATCTTCTCTTAATTCATTTATTTTTCTATATCTATCAGTAGTGCAAGTCCGATCCAATTTTTTTCAGTTTTCAGTTTTCAGTTCCTAGTTTCGTCTTCGTTTATATATATCGTAACTATAAATAAACCAAATATTTACTTATTTAACAAAGACGAAACAAAGCTTATGGTCAATGTATCTATCTCTTTTAGTTTAGATCGTCACAGTTTTTAATGGTATAATAACAGCTGACACCACTGTCGTCTCTGGACAAAATGCTAGAAATATCAACACAACTTTTTCATCCTAAACTTCAAAAAAACAATCTGGGCCCTATTTCTTCTGAGTTTAGAATATAAACTTCAAAGCCCACTATTTATTTTGATCGTACAAGGCCGAGTTTGGGGTAACAAACAAACAAAAAAAAGAAGAAGCATAAATGGCATTACTGTACTACATTTAGAAATTAGAAGTTTTGAACCTTCACTCTCCACCTAGAATTTTAATGTCAGCAGGACCAAGTATACTAACAAAAAGACTTAGGACCCGTGATGCACTTTTTATGAATTCTTTTTCAATTTTTCGCACCAAAGTTTCTCAAGTTTTATTTACGTTTGTTCTTAAAAGGGTTGAACCATTTTTTCCCCGAAGAATACATTTATTTTAAAAGTAAACATGCATAGTAATAATAAATCAGTGTTAAAAAATGTGACATAAACTTTTAACTTTCACAAATTTCAGGATCATCTTTAAAAAAATATTCTTTTCATTAAATTTGAAATCATCTGAGTCATTTTTAAAACACTCTTAAAATTATCTTATATTTATTGTAACATCTGGTGTTTATATCTTGAAAAATATAACTACAGATGTTGTGTTTTTGGAAATCACAACCCAGTGATAGACAAATTCTGGTTAATTTGCAAAACTATATGAAAATAAGACTGTATATATACAATGATATGCAAATAACTTGTTTCTCAATAAACTACGACAATGATTTATATATACATGCATATATATTTGTTTGTAGATACCATTACATAAAGTCTGGTCTTAATGGTGTTACAAAAAAAAAGTCTAGTCTTAATAATATTTTCCTTAATATAATTGTTTTTATTTACTCCGATGTTATTACGTAGCATCTGCACATGTGGAGTACGAAGACAAAAAAAGCAGTGTGGATGTATATATATTTCTGAAATGAAGTAAACAAAAAGAAGAAAAAAAAATCTTGCAAGTCTTGTACAAGCAAGGAATCAGTAATTTTGATTTTATAAAAAGTGAACTTCAATTTCTGCGTAATTTTTTTTTTAATAAACAAATCTTGGTATTGAATTTTGATTCAGTAATAGCAATCCACCAATGTAGGAGCAGAAGACAAAACAATAGACTTTTGTTCTTCTCTCCGTTGTGTTTGTTCATGTCCATGTTCTTGCTTTGAAGCAACACTTAATCCGTTGACCCGGTTCTCATCTTCCGGAGCTGGTAGATTCAGATCTAAATCCAATGACACAACTGCACTCCTCGCTCTCTTAACCGGAGCCTGAACTGGACCGTCAGACATCTTATCGAACGACATAGGCGACAATGTCAAAGCCGTGTTTGCAGTAGCCGGAAGGGCTAATGTCGCGGTTTGGGTGGCTGTGGTGGCAGATACCACCACGCCTCTATGGCGTCTCATGTGACCACCTAAGGCTTGTCCGGATGTGAATTCAGCTCCACATATTCCACACTCATGGACTTTATTGTTATTAGCTTTGCCGTAGGCCACAAGCGATCTATGGTTATTATTATTGTTGTTAGGAGTTGTGGTGAGGACGTTGTTGAGATGAAGAGAAACGGCGTCGTTGTAGATAGACTTCTTGAGGTCATGAAGACCCGCAGTGGCTTTAGGCTTCTTGTGGCTGGCTCTATGACCACCGAGAGCTTGAAAAGATGGAAAAGTTCGGTCACATGTTTTGCATTGGTAAACATAGTAACCAGCTCTGCCTCCACTGGTCGTGGTCCCGTTTGATGAAGATGTCTCTAGAAACCTCCTGCTGCTAGATCTATACGTATTGCTGTTGTTGTTATTACCGGATTCTTGGCAACTTCCCATGAGTTGTCTTGTTAGTGGTTGTTGGTGGCTGAATTTGTGGTGTGGAAGAGAATGACCTTGGGCAAGGAGGATTAAACAGTTAGCCATATCTTGATCTTCTTCGTCAGCTGCGGCCTTTAATGTCGCATTGTTGAAAGATGAAGAAGCAGAAGATGAAGATGTCATACCATTGACCAAAATGTTGTTATCATTCTTATTGTTGTTGTTGATCTCATCATTGAGACTTTTCCCCTTGGAAACAAGACTAGTGGACTTTTCTTGGGCATCCGGTTCTTGAGAAGACATAGGAGGGATAATAGAGAAAGGGATTGGGGACTGAAGACGCTGCCTCTTAGTCCTCTTCCCTTTAATGATCAAGGCTTGCTCTTTAGCAACCAGTATCGCTTCCTCGGCTGTGTCCATTGGGCTGATATAGAGAGAGTTTCAAGAAACAAAGAAAGAGGATGAACTAGAGAGAACTGAATTTGAAGATGGAGATGATCAAGATTGCATATATATAAAAATGTATGTGTGTGTTAAGAGAGATATATGTGTGTGGATTGGAGAGATGCATACATAAATAGAGAGTGATTTAGGGAGAGGAGTAAAATAGAGAGACACCACATTCTCAAGTGTGTGGAATATGTTGGACTTGTCTTTTTGCAGCCTCTTAAATTTTAGTACTTCTGTTATTGTCTCTATTACAATTTTCCCAACTTGGCAAACTCATCACAATACACAAGAGCTAGAGAGAGAGGACATACACCACCAAACATAACAAAAAACAATGTGTAAATTTAGACAATAACTTGAGTTATGAATTATTTGTCTCTTCAACATCCTCTTTCTCTTACTCTGTATAACAACTTATTATTGGATTAGTTCTGTCTATAGAATCTGACATGACTTTTTGTTTGGAAATAATTAAACGTGGTTAGATGCTAAATACAAATGTCAACGAAACTGTCTAACCTGAAACTAACTTTTTCTTTTGTTATTGACAATGACTGTGACATACAAATAACCATCGAATTTTAACTAAACATGCTATTTATAGCCTGTAAAAATATTTCATGCAACAGCTGTATATATATATATATATATATATCATGAAATTAGTTTGAATATTGTTATATGATTGAAAACAATTAAATTGAAAAAGAAAAGAAATTGTAAGTAGAGGCAACTAGATTACTTTTGGTGAACGAATGTGTAAATTAATGATAGTGCAAGCCTGGCTCTCACGGAGTCTACGGCTCTCCCTTTTCGTCTCTCTCTACCATTACTCCACTCTATCTTCTTTGTTTTATTTATTTTGATTGGTATATATTATTTCTTATACGTATACTCGTTAGACCAAAAAAAATAAAAAAAATTAAAAAAAATACGTATACTCGTATACGTACGCATCTCTACGCACATGTTGGTTTAGTTAGTGCATAAATACACTCTTCTAATTAAGTGATACACCAAAGGAGAATAATTAAGTCCAACCAATATGTCGTAAGAGTACGACGACTTATCAGAGAAGACTGAGAGTTGTGAAAATGATTGGGAGAGTTAAGTATTAACTAAAATATTAATGACCTATTCTCTTAATTAAACTAATTCCAAAATATGTAAATTCATGAGACCAAACGTATGAATCAATCAAGTAGGGCAACATCAACGACGTGTGTGTATATATATACATACGAATGCGGTAAATTAAATCAATATTGTTAATTATGAATTTACGTAAGAACGCAGTAATGTGATATGTTACTCGATCGATTGGTTATAAATTTATATATTTCAGAAGCATGCATATTCACATTCTTTATTGACCATGATATTTTCTCCCAAAATTGTAATTAAAAGTGTAACTTGTGAATTGTGATAATATTAAAAAAAAAGTTGGATATAATAAACCAAGACTAGGCAGTGAACTGTGCCCTGCACGGAATGAGATAACTATTAAACTATATAAATTACATAATTTAGATAATGCCTAATATAATTAAATTGGATATTTTACCACTTTTTAAATTTATTAATTGGTTGATTCTTTACCATTTAAAATACTTTTTATTTTTAATTTTCTAAAAACTATTTTTTTACCAATCAAAATTTATATAAAATAGATTTTATAGAATCTAGGGAAATCTGATTTAAAACAACCACATACTTTTTAACAAAAATTAAAAAACTATGGTTTCTTGGTTTTCTTTAGGAATAGTATATGAATTTTCTAATAATTTTATTTTGTTAAAATTTTAGTATTTATATATTTTTGCATTAATATAGAAAAGAAAAATAAAAAGAGATCAATGATATAATAATAACTATAATCTATATATCATTTCAATTTAAATGCTTAAACAACAAAATAACTCATATTAGTAAAACAGTTTCTTATTTAAAACTTTTTAAGATTTTTTAATATTAAAATAGCTCATATAAGACTAACACATAAATATAATGTAGGAACGTATTTCTCAAAATTGAGAAACATAATTGCAGGTGTAGGTAATATTGAAATCTCTTCAACCCTATAAATATAGATTTTATTTTCCCTCTAAAAATTCCAAAAGTATATTGTAACACAGATCTTCCACAAATAGTAAATGAAACGTCTTCAGCTCTATTGCTTTAAAATCAAAACTAGATTTTGATCCGCGCTTTCAAAGCGCGGATTTTTTTTCCTTTATTTTTTTTTAAATTGACAAATATTTAGTAAATGTCATATTTTTATATATTTTTTTTTTTATAAAAGACTTAAGTTTTTTTTTATCGTGTTTCATTTTAAAAGAGTATAGGCCAGAACACAATATTCGGACCCGAAGAATCAACCCGAAACCGACCCAAAAATCAGGGTCCCGAACCCGATCAGACCCGGGGTAAATATCCGAATGAGTTCTAAATTGCTATATCCGAAGAACCGGTCCCGAATCCGACCCAAACCGAGAACCAAATGAATACCCGAAGATATCTGAAATATATCTAAAATATATGTTATAATTATTTTTATAATTATTTTAATTTTTAAATTAATTTATAAGTTAACTATAGTAGTTATTTTTGGTATTTTTGAGTATTTTTGGATAAAATATGATAGTTTGGATAAAAGTTTACCCAAAAAACTGTATAAAATGTATATTTTTGGTTACTATTGAATAATTTGGATACAAAAATTTGAACCGAATCAGATACTTTGGTTACTTTAAGTACAAATAACCGAACCCGTTAGATACTTTGGTTATTTGGTTATTTTGCAGGTTCTTATGCATGAGAACCAAATCCACCCGGACCCGGAAAGACCCGACTCGAACCCAACCCGAAATTTTATAATACCCTAATGAGGTTTAATTTCAAAACCCGAATGGGGTTTAATTTTAAAACCCGAAAAACTCGATATCCGAAAGAACCAATCCGTACCAGAATGGGTATCCGAACGTCCAGGTCTAATGAGTATTTATGTTTAGAAAATTAAACTTTATTTTTTAATGAATTAAGTTGGTATAACTCTAATATATTAATTTTATTATGTGGTTAATTTTTTAATAAAAAATATATACTTTTAATAAAGATTTATACTTTTCAATGAAAAAATTCAATTTTTTTTATGAATGCTTAAATTATA
Organism: Raphanus sativus; assembly: GCF_000801105.2. Classification (NCBI taxonomy): domain Eukaryota; kingdom Viridiplantae; phylum Streptophyta; class Magnoliopsida; order Brassicales; family Brassicaceae; genus Raphanus; species Raphanus sativus. The sequence continues at coordinate 4,795 of NW_026616778.1, read as the reverse complement.
TTAAAATAAAAAACATAATAGTTAAGTTATTAATTTTGTTCACTACACAAAATATTAAGAATGATTGAAAATAAATTATTTGAATTAGAGAAAAAAAATAAGAATTGGATATGATTTCTTAATCGGTTCAAATGGTCCAAGAGAGATGATGTGGGCAGTGGGCTAGATCCAAAAAAAAATAACCCAATAAAAATGTGTTATTAATATTACTTGATTGCCCTTAATGAAATAAGCAATGTGAGTTAAAGAAAAGGCATGTTTAGTAAAAAATCCAAATGTGCTTGTACTTTAATAGTATAGATGCACCGAATATATCATGCAATATATATATGAGCAGTGAATTATAGTTAATTCATTTACTATTCATAGGATTAGACCTGCGCTATTCCTGGAAACTAGGCCAGCAAGCAACAAGTGCTTCTAGAAACTAAACCCTATCAAAGGGAAACAAGATAGAAACATAGGACAAAGTAAAACTAAACACAAGGGAAATGAAACTTGCTGGCTTTGTATCTTACAACCGCATTCCACCATGTATCTTGTCTTGTTGAATATAATTTCAGTGTTTAAAAAAAAAAAGACCTGCGCTATTCATAGATAGGGGATATATAGTACATTTTTTTTTGGTAACATGTTAAGCTTACCATTTTCTCAAAACAAGAATTACATTGTTGTTGTTGAACAACTTATTACAGGGGAAAACAGAGGAAGAGAGCATATATAGTACATGTTTGTGTCTGTGTGTATTGTATTATATATGAAGTATATGCTCATTTGTTCATGGCTGCATGATGTGAAGAGCACCCACTTCACGTAAAGAATATTACTAGTTAACAAGAAATCAATAAGTGCAGCTCATCGTATCTCCAAGACTTTTCAGATCATCAACCAATAACAATAATAGTATTATATAAATTGATTAATCCGAGAATTCCGATTTGGACTAACATTGCAAATATACTAAAGAGTGGTAACTATCGTATATCTCATGACATATGTATAAATTAAGGTGATGATAAAGTTTTCTAGATGCAATAAATCTCTGAAGTGTTTTTTTTTTCTCAAAAAAAAAATCTCTGAAGTTTTTTCAAAAAAAAAAAAATCTCTGAAGTAAGGCGACTATGTATTGCTGTATTTATTTTATATAAAGTCTACTTTGTGTGTGTTGGATGTATAAATGTAGCTAATAATTAGCATAGAGATGATAGTGACTAATTATTGCTTTTTCCAATGATTAGAGAAGAGTCGACTGGATAACATGGACTGCATGTAACCATAATATAATCCACTAATCCAGTAGACGTTAGTACATACTTTCTGTATTATATACTTAAGTAAGTATTCGACCAGAAAAAAAAATACTTAAGTAAGTACTGTTACGACAAAAAAAAAACATAAGTAAACGAGTTAAGCAAGTAAAACCTCTCCCTTCAGTTTAGGTGATCTCGCTGTAGGTCTTTGATAGGTAAATTCTTTGGTGTGTTTTTTTTTTTCAATTCTGTAGTTTGTTGTTGTCGCTAGCTAGTTGTTTCTTTGTAATTCTGTTACAAATTCAAAAATGGTAATAGATTTAACATTTTTACTAAAAAATTTAACCATTTATTCATTTTTTTGTGCAATAACCAGTTATTCATATCATCAAAATTTTAAAGAAATCACAACGCCTTTATTAGCACAATATTTGATAGATTATTCTGACCAGTATACTACCGAAGTGTTTACACATTATAATGAAATTATGTAACGTTAAACACACATAAAATGTCCTAGATTGTGGCCGGCTAGTAAAGGAACGGGGCTGGGACGTGTTCGATCTACATGGATATAGGCACATTAATTTCGTGTCCATTTGCATATTCAGAGAAATAATTTATTTGTACATTGTATCTCTTTTTTGAATTAGTCTAATTTTCTCATAATTCTGTGATACCTCAAAATTAATAAGGAAACATATACAATGTTATTTATTTACTTATTGGTTGATTATATGAGCGGTATGTTATTAATTTGCTTATTGGATATGAGCGGTAGAAAAACTGAAAGAGGTTAAGGAGAACAGGTTGGTTCAGTGGCGGACGTACAACCAAGTCTACGGAGACATGTGCCACCAACTATTTTTTTTCTTTAAGCATTTACTGTTACATGTGTTGAATGCTGCAAACTTCAAAACTTAAAACCTAAGGGTATCTCCAACCCACACACCAAATTTGGTGTGAAAAAAACATTAAATTTTTGGTGTTTTGATGTTTCACTTTATTTTTCATCTCCAATCACAAACACCAAATTTCACACCAAAAAAAATATTCTCTATTATTATAATATTAAATTTAGTTTGCTGTTTATTTTTTTAATAATTTTAATAAATAATTATTGTTTACACAACTGATTAATTAATAAATAAAAAATAAAATTACAATTGATAAAAAAATAAATATTAATCAATAACTTGAAAACTGAAGAAATTAATTGGAATAATTTATTTAGTTTTGATAAATAATAATAATAATTAAGTGATTAATTAAGAAAGATATAAGATTATAATCCATTAAACAAAATTACAATGTATAAATATAAAATAAATAACAAAATTACAATGCATAAAATATTTTTAAGTTTTGGTGTTTTGTGAACAGTGTTACACTAAATATGGTGTAACACTGTTCACAAAACACCAAATAATTATTTATGCAGTTGGTTTGGCGTTCGGTTGGAGAGTGAGGCACGTCAAATATGCCATTTTTGCCGTTGGATTGGAGTCGCTCTAAGTATTGTGTCCACGTCTAATCAAATTTCTGCATTCGCGCCGTTGGTTATGAGTTTTGTTTCAAAAAAGAAAAAAAGAGTTTTGTTTAAAATAAAGTTTTGGTTTCGACCAAAAAAAAGACAGCTTTAGTTATTGCAGTGAGTTGTGTCTTCCTCTTGATCTCGTGTCTCATTTCATCCTTGCACGTTTCTTATAGAGAAACTAAAATTGAAAAACAAAATGTTTTGGTCAAAAAATAGAAAAAACAAATTAAAGTTAAAAAGAAACGAAAAAACTTTGAGTATCCCACACTTCCTAACAAATTATAAACTCAAATTAATATAGTATTAGAATCAATTGATTATATAGAATTATCCTTTAAATGTTGTTTCCACAATTATCTATACTTTAGGTGTTTTATATCTGAATGTGAAGAGAAAAATTCTAATATATTAATAGTTGAAAAATAAATAATGAATTAAGATATAAAAGATAAATTAAATGTCAATCCACGCAAGAATAAACACTAAGGTGATGTTTTTGATGTAAATGCTGCAAATGTTTATGAATGCCAATTTACAAAAAAAAAAAATGCTGCAAATGTTATTCATTTGACCGATTTAGCATTTGCGCCTGGATAGAAATGACTTTGTCCAAAAAACTGGATATGCTATATAATTTTTTTTTTCAGAATGAATCTCAAAAATATATTGAATATAATTAACTGAAAACAATAACAAACAAAAGAACTGATGAAAAACCGATTAAAATAGATTAAAGTTTAACTTTCTGACATAATAATACGTGATCAATCCTTCCAAGAATATACGAATTAATGGTGTTTCAAAAGATAGTTTTTTTATATTTTTAATGTTTGGTTAATGAAAAATTGTAAGTTTCAAAAAAATTAATGGTGTTTATTGAATTTCTATTGGCTAAAAGTTATGAAAAATTGTTATTCACAAAAAACATGTATTTACAATCAAAATTTAATGAGTTTTCTTATATATATGTGAAAATTTCTAAAATAACTATTTTTTTAAAACAGAGGAGGAGTATATATTAAGAATCCACTCAAACCGGACATGGTTTAGTGTTTACATATTAATATGAATTTATAATGCCAACAACAACAAATTCCAATGTTGTTAACGTTTTCATCCCAATAATAAGAGACCCGAGCCCCTATTTTTAGAAGTTTGTTATCCCAATTATACTTGAACTTCCAAGGATTGCCCCATTGATAGATTGGTAAATGCCATTCTCCCTCACAGACCATCTTATCCAAGCGTTTAAGTCATGATACTGCCTACTTTCAAACGCAACTATCACCTGGAAATGCTCCAGATGAAGACCTTGCCAATTGCCAATATGTCGCACCAAATAGTGTTGAACCAAACTATTATCGTTGAAAATCAAAACCATACACCCCTCCGTATTTCCTCGTGTGCCACCCCATATCGTTGTCCTTGGATTTGCAGTGGACTTTCATTAGAGATCCATGGCGCACCTGGTTATAGATAAAGAAGGATCTCCTATCGCTTGTTCGGTGTATACACTTAAAAGAATAATGAATTCTACTGTAAGACAAAATATTATTAATTTGTTGTTTCTTAGTAATGGGATGCTCTAGTATTTATACACGTTTTGATCATTAATTTTGAAAGGTTACCGGTTAAATATATTCCTTCTATATCATCTTAAATGGATTTTAAGGTTTTAAAACAAAGATTGAGAAAAAATACAAACTTTTATATGATTTGTTTTGGTTTGTTAAACTATCATTAAATAATTTATTTTAACCATTAAAAAATATACACTATTTTTATAATTTGTCACAGATTTGAAGTGACATTAAATTTTATCTAATTAATGAGAACAATCATTTATTTTGAAACAAACTAAAATCCATAAAACCCACTTATATTGATACGGAGGAAGAATCTGTTTTGAGAAAGTTATCTTCTGTTTTAATTGTTTTTGGTTATTGTACAAAGAAGAGAAAACAATTATTAGAGCATCGTTATTCCCAAGTGTTTAGGGAGAGGTGCT
>NW_026616777.1:0-21946 GCF_000801105.2 Raphanus sativus | reverse complement strand
AGCCTTGTAAGATGATAGAACCATTCTCCTTATGCTCCAAAAGCAATGCCTTTATTGCTATGAGAAATCTGAGCACATAAAGCTCCCCTCCAGGCTCAAACACAAAGAATTGTAAAGCCTCTCACGTGTCTTAGATACCCAGTGAGATGTTCCATTGCAAACAACACTTAAGGCACACTGCTCCTTCTCATTGTTTTAGCTTAGATCTCACTGCTTCTGATTGAACTTTTCCCCACTGATACCAAGAACAAGCCTTGATCTTAGACTTCTGGGCACGTGGTCTCAGCTTAGAGAAACCAGAAACTAGCATTGGTTCTTCCTGATCATGCAAGAACCCTTCCAACTCAAGCTTCAATGCTGCTGCTATTTGATCAGATTGCTGGTAATGCTTTTATGCACACAAAAGCTCCCTCCCTGGTTCAAAACAAGTGTTGCAGCCCCTTAACAAACTTCAGATGATCTACTATGCTGGTCTGAATCCATACAGGAGGTTTGATTAGTAGATCACAAGAAAAAGATTTAATGATATCACCTTCTGAACCACAGTTATAACTGCCAATTCATGAGCTTTAGGTGATCCATTAAGCACTCCTTCTTCAGCTTTGTTTTGACCAGGCACGTGATCACATATAACTGATGATCTCTCCTCTTGTTTCAGATCATCATGCAAGTAATCTCCTTGACAAGAAGTGGCTGGTTCTAGTGCTCTCTCACCCTGTTTTGCTGCAGTTTTCTTCTTTCTTCTCTGCTAGTTCCTTCTGGTAACAACTTAGCTCATCAGCTCTTGATGCTGGGACGTGGCACTGACCTCTTTTGAGGAATATTCACCACAGCAGTGAGTGAGTGATCGACCATGTTCCTGAGTTGTTGCTTGAACTGTGGGCTTTGCAATTCCTCAAGATATGCTTGATGTAACTGCAATTTTCTTGCTGCTCACCACCATAGTATGTCCTTGGCTCATCTTTTGGTGTTCTAGCACGTCTTTAGCTGACCCAGATTGGCTGTGCATCCTTTCCAAATCAGTTTGACCATACCTCTTGGCTACAAACCTTTTCTTCATGACAGCCTTCATCTCATACCAAGAAGAAATCTGTTGCTCTCCATATTGTCTCCTGGTATTAGCTGTCTGATACCACCAATCAAGTGCATAAACCACATAAACCAGTAGATGCCAATTGAGCCTGTTCTCTGCTGTGTACCCCTGAAACTTAATAATTAAATCCATCTCCTTTTCCCATTCTAGATATGTATCAGGATCAAAGTCCTCATAGAAAGGTGGAATCTGGATCTTTTTTTCTTCTTTGCAACAGCTCTCTGTCACTGGTTGTTTAGCCTTCTCTTCTTGTTTTCTAAAATAAAACATAGTAGATTGCTGGATAGTAGATACAGGTCGTGACCTAGGTAAGAAAATCAACCCTAAACCTTCAAGAGGCTCTGATACCACTTGTGCAGCCCTGGAATGGCTGTATCTCCCTGGATCTCTTGTAGGTGGGTAGATGCTTTGATAATCCTTGCAAACAGAGAATCAAAGACTCAATCTGCTTCAAGGCTTGTGGATAGATGATAGATGTTGATGACGAACTTTGCTAAAGAGCTATGGATTGCTCAGAAGCTGTTTTGCTACTCAAAGACACAGAATCACCCTGTATTGTCTAAGATGGATTCACAAGGAATTCCTTCCTTTAAGTGAGGTCAATGTTCTTAAGCTGAACAGAGAAAGCAAGAGACAAAAGCAAGCAAAGCTGCTGTAAAATTATTAGATTCAAAGTTGTTTCTCTCTTGGCTGCTGCCGTGAGTTTTAACACCAAAACAAGTCTAACCTAACCAAATTGGTTAAGAATTTCGAAATCCCTCCCTAATCCCAATTAAAATTGGTTTACTAATCCTAATTTGTCTCTGGTTTGAATTAAATGAAAACCAATGAAAACCAAATAAGCCCAGCCCAATTACATTGCAATTAAATAACCAACAGGCTGGTTTATCTTGAATCTCTCCTCCTGGTCTTGTACCCACGAAATTGGCTAAGTATTTAAGACTCTCCATGTAAGTAAATGAAGAAACAAAGTGATGAACAAGTGAAGAAGATGAACTCGTGAGAGAGAGAGAGAGAGAGAGAGAGAGAGATGTTGCAAAGTAAAGAGAGAGTAAAGAAGGATTTATTTCCTTGATTGATTCTGAATGAATACATACACTATTTAAAGACAAGTTAATAGACATCAGGACAAAGAGAATAGAATAAATAAATCATGGAGCCTGGCGTGTGATAGGGACAGCTCCTAAACGGTCTTCAGGCCACCACTCTCTAAGTAGACATGTGATACTTCCTTTTTAATATTGTTTCTTGCTTGCAACATCACACAACGGCTCCTTTGACTTCTGAGCTGTGTATTGGCGAGTTTATACTTCCCTTGCCTTGCAAGGTAAGTTGTGTTGATGATTGATAACTTGAGATACAAGTCTTGTACGGACAGACTTGTTCTTCAGGTAACTAAACCTTCATGCTTCCACTCGCATTACTCATCTCTTCTCTTCCTCTTTATCCTTCATGTCTTTATGTCAATACTCCCCCTCAAGCTTAGCCATACAGCATGGTTAAGCTTGGACATCATGAAGACATCCCTCATTAAAACCTTTATGTGTAAACCCAGTGGGACAAAAACACATAAAGGAAAAAGAGTAGATGCTTCATGACAGAGGAGATCATGATCTAGCCAAGTCTATGAGTCCCAATCTCGGATGGATGAACTCACAGACCTTGGTGCTTGCTCCTTTGGTGAAGATGTCAGCTAGCTGATCTTCACTTCTAGTATAGCAAGGTAGGATGATCTTCTGCTCCACTGCTTGTCTAACCTTGTGACAATCCACTTCAATGTGCTTTGTTCTCTCATGGAAGACTGAGTTGGAAGCTATATGAATGGCTGCCTGGTTGTCACAGTGCATGGTGATTGGTGTTGTTGTCTCTATGCCCAAGTCGCTTAGCAAGTTTCTGATCCAAATGAGCTCACTGGTCAGCTTCCTCATTGCCCTATATTCTGCTTCAGCACTTGAACATGATACCACCTTCTGCTTCTTGCTTTTCCAAGTAACCAGATTGCCTCCTATAAAAGTGCAATAGCCTGTAGTAGACCTCCTGTCTACTCTATCACCAGCCCAATCTGCATCACAGTATCCCACAATCTCTGTACTCTTGTTGCATCCCATCCATACACCTTGACCAGGAGCTTCCCTTAGATATCTCATGATCCTCTCCACCATCTTCCAGTGATGAACCTTGGGAGTTTGCATATGCTGACTGACTTGGTTTACAGCAAAGCAGATGTCTGGTCTTGTGATGGTAAGATAGATCAGCTTCCCCACCATTCTTCTATAGAGTTTGAAATCGCCAAAAAGGGTATCTTCAATCTCCCCCTCACGCAAGACTTTGTAACCTTCTTCAAGTGGTGTCTTAGCTATTCTTGCTCCAAGTTCTCCTGCCTCATTTAAAAGATCAAGTGTGTACTTTCTTTGAGATAAGAATAGCCCCTCCTTAGAGCGGCATATCTCAATCCCTAGAAAGTACTTTAGCTCACCCAAATCTTTAATATCAAAGCTAGACTTAAGGAAAGCTTTAGTAGAGATGATACCTTCCTTGTTGCTTCCTGTGATGATAATATCATCTACATAGATCAGAATCACCACAATTCCTTGTTTGCTTGTGAGGGTGAAGAGAGTGTGATCAGCTTCTGATTTTACAAACCCTCTTCCATTGAGAGTTGTACTCAGCTTGTGGTACCAAGCTCTTGGTGACTGTTTTAATCCATAGATGGCCTTCTTTAATCTTAAGACATTTCCTGGCTTGACCATGTCTTCCATACCAGGAGGTGGTCTCATGTAAACCTCATCCTCTAGCTCTCCTTGTAGAAAGGCATTCTTGACATCCATCTGCCATAAATCCCATTCCAAGTTTACAGCCAAGGAGAGAACAATCCTTATGGTGTGGAGCTTAGCTACTGGTGCAAAAGTATCCAAGTAGTCTTCTCCATAGACTTGGGTGTATCCTCTTGCAACTAGCCTTGTCTTTTTCCTTTCTGGTTTCCCATTTGCTTGGTACTTGATGGTGAAGAGTAGGCGGCTTGTGACTGCTTTCTTTCCTTTAGGCAGTTCAGTCTCATACCAAGTGTCATTCTTGATCATGGCTCCAACTTCATCTCCAACAGACTCTCTCCACTCATCATCCTCCATAGCTTCTTCATAAGTCTTTGGAATGTATTCTTGATCCAGGTTGATGATGAAAGCTACATGCTCTTGAGGATAGCTTGCAAAGGAGCAGGTTGCTTGGATAGGATGAGCCACTGCATTGCTGTTGAAGTATACTCTGGTGTTGCTCCAGTTTGATGGATCTTTTCTCACTCTGGTACTTCTTCTCAATGGTTGAATCTGCTCCTCTATCACTGCTTCTTCCTGTTCCTGCTCACCCTCATACTGATCTCCACTAGACTGATCAGAATCAGCACCATCTTGATCATGGACTGATGTTGAATCATCTTCTGGTGTTGACTCATTCTCATTGCCCCCCTCAGGATCAGGATGGACTGGTTCCATAATTGGGACTGTTGCTTCAATAGGAACAGCAGCTGGTGGTGATGGAGTGGTGTTAGGCGCCTCACTGTTACTAGGCTGAGAGATGCCTAAGCTTTCCAAGATGGTTCTCAGGTTGTTTGCTCTATCAGATGGTCCTTGTGAGAGATCTCTAAGACTGTCCCAGCTCTTCTCATCATAGTAACCCTTGGATTCTACAAACTTCACATCCCTTGAGACCATTACTCTTCGTAACTCAGGTATGTAGCACTTGTAGCCTTTCTGTGTATGAGAATATCCAATGAACATGCCCTTGACACTCTTGGCTTCCAGCTTGTTTCTCTGTTCTCCTGGTGTCAAGACATAGCAAACACACCCAAACACACGCAAGTGATCAAGGGAGGTTTGATTTTGTTTAATACCTGAAAAGGAGAGACATCTTGGAGGACTTTGGTTGGTATCCTGTTGATTAAATAGCATGCAGAGACCACAGCATCACCCCAAAATCTCTTAGGAACATTGGTGTGAAACATCATGCTCCTTGCAACCTCCATAAGATGGCGATTTTTCCTCTCAGCCACTCCATTTTGTTGTGGTGTGTAAGGGCAGCTTGTTTGATGTATTATTCCATGTTTTGCTAGGTGTTGTTTGAAAGCATTGCTAGTATATTCTCCTCCATTATCAGACCTAAAGATTTTTATCTTAGAGTGGAAATGGTTAGTCACATAGTTTTGGAAGTTTAGAAAGCTTCAAAAACTCTATCTTTACTAGAAATCAATGTGAGCCAAGTAAACTTTGATTTTTCATCTATGAATGTCACAAAATATTTATGGTTTTCTCTAGATACACAAGGTGCTGTCCAAACATCAGAGTGAACTAGATCAAAACAATTCTCATAAATAGTCATAGATTTAGGAAAAACAGATTTGCAATGTTTACCAAGGATACAAGCCTCACAAGTTTCATTTTTAAAAGACAGATTAGGCAACATAAGACTTAAAGCTCTAGAATGAGGATGACCTAATCTAGCATGCCATAATACATCACTAGTTAAAACAGAAGCAGAATTAAAAGCATAAGTAGAATCTGATAACAGCTTGGTGTCTTCAAGTAAATAAAGCTCTCCCTTGCTCACACCTTTTCCCAGCATCTTACTGGTCTTAATATCCTGAAAGCACACATCATTAGGACTAAAAATAACATGGCAATTAAGATCAGTGGTTGCTTTCTTAACAGATAGTAAGTTAGAGGTGAAACTAGGCATATACAAGGCTTGAGACTCTTTTTCAAACAATTTCAGATTTCCTACTCCTTCAATAGGTACTCTATCACCATTAGCAATTACTACACTGCCTAGAGCTGGTTTAACATTACTAATCAGATTAACATCCCTAATCATATGATGGGAAGCTCCTGAATCAATAATTAGAGATCTAGCAGGGTGTGATGCATGGTGAATAGAATTTAAAGCATTAACATTAATGTTACCAGAGTTTGCATTGAGTGCTTTGATAAGAGCCTCAATGTCTGACTTGCGGATGAATGCATCATCCTGAGCTGGTGTCATGGCGTGTGAGGAGAAGGATCCACCAGTGTGGGTAGTTGAGACCATAGCCTTCCCATCTGTGGTGTCTTGAACTCTTGCCTCATGTGCTCTGTTTTGTTGGGGCCTGTTTGTTGAAACTGGCCTGAGGTGAGGATGGAGAAACCAGCAGCTTGTCTTGGAGTGTCCCTCCTTCTTACAATGCTCACAAGTCACAGACTTGTCTCCTCCCCTTCTTGGTTTGAAGTAGGCTTTGTTAGCTGAAGCACTCTCCACCTTCTCAGCCTTGTGCGCCAGTGAGAGTCCTCCTTTTCCACCTCCAAAGAGACCATCTGAGCCTATCTCCTTTTGGAGTCTAGCACAAACTTCATCATAGCCTGGAAGCTCCTTGTCTCTTAGTATATGCCTCACCACATCATTGAAGCTTGGGTTAAGTGTGAGAAGCAGTCCAAAGACTTTGTCTTGCTCACGCCTGGCTTCAAGTGTATCAGGGTCATTGGTGCTTGGCCTTAGCATCTCTAGCTCAGACCACAGCTGACTGTACTTCCCAAGATGCTTGGTGAAGTCTCCTTCTTCCTGCTCCAAGTTGTTGATGGCTCTCTTCACTTCAAAGATTCTGGTGAGGTTTGAAGTGTTGCCAAAGACCTTGTGCAAGGTATCCCACAGCTGTTTTGTTGTGGTACAGTGTGAATAAGAATCCATTAATGGACCATCAAGTGAGCTTTGCAAGGTAGACAGCACCATGAGGTCTTCCTGAGCCCATTTGCCTTCATCCACCACTACAACCTCCTTGCCATCTTCTCCTTGGGTGATTTTCTTTGGGGCAGAGCCTGAAGTGACATGCTCCCAATATCCTCTACCTCCAAGGGCTGTCCTGGCCATTCTAGACCAGGTGATGTAGTTTCCTGGTCCCTTGAGTAGACATGGAATTCTCACTGGTCTGTAATCCTCCATCTTCTTCTTAGAGTTTCAAGTAAATTTTTTCAAGAATTCTCAAGACAGAAACAAGTAAATCTCTCTAAACTGAGGAAAAACAAGTTTAAAATCAAGGTTAACTCTCAAGAAAATTAAATGGGGACAGAAGAGAGTGAGAACAGCCAAGAGAAGAATTTAAAAATTTCCAGAAACTCAAGAACACAGATTTATTATCCACTGGATAAAAGAAATCTGAGGTGAGATTTGAGAAAGTAAAAGAGTGAATCAAGAAAGAAAGTAAAAACAGAGTGTATTGCGGAAGGATTTTAGGTTCTCAAGAGCTTAAGCTCTGATACCATGTAAGTAAATGAAGAACAAAGTGATGAACAAGTGAAGAAGATGAACTCGTGAGAGAGAGAGAGAGAGAGAGAGAGAGAGAGAGAGAGAGATGTTGCAAAGTAAAGAGAGAGTAAAGAAGGATTTATTTCCTTGATTGATTCTGAATGAATACATACACTATTTAAAGACAAGTTAATAGACATCAGGACAAAGAGAATAGAATAAATAAATCATGGAGCCTGGCGTGTGATAGGGACAGCTCCTAAACGGTCTTCAGGCCACCACTCTCTAAGTAGAACATGTGATACTTCCTTTTTAATATTGTTTCTTGCTTGCAACATCACACAACGGCTCCTTTGACTTCTGAGCTGTGTATTGGCGAGTTTATACTTCCCTTGCCTTGCAAGGTAAGTTGTGTTGATGATTGATAACTTGAGATACAAGTCTTGTACGGACAGACTTGTTCTTCAGGTAACTATAAACCTTCATGCTTCCACTCGCCATATACTCATCTCTTCTCTTCCTCTTTATCCTTCATGTCTTTATGTCAATACTCCACTTGTACTCTCAGCCTTAATCGAGTTACTGGTCTGGTCCACAAGCTGGCTAGCTCGTCTGGTTCTTCTCTGCTCAAGTCTGGCTCTTCTCTGCTCAAGTCTGGCTCTTCTCTGCTCAAGTCTAGCTCTTCTCTGCTCAAGTCTAGCTCTCCCTCGTCAGACTCACTCAGCTCTCCAATGTCTCTACTCATGGCTACACCATCCCCTCCTCCTTTAAAAAGATTTGTCCTCAAATCCAAGCTCTGTAGGATGATAGAACCTTGATCACTCAACAACAGATTGCATGATCTGGCCTTGGGAGATATGATCACTTCTCTAATCTCTCCAGGGTCAAACACAAAGTATTGCAATCCTTCTTCATGTCTCAACAATATCTTGGAACTTTTCTCATGGCATGTAGCTTCTAAGGTAGATGATTCCTCCACTTTGTTGAGTTTAAAGCTGGCTGCTCAACTCCAGGATGATCCTACACACTTCCTGCTGATGAACATGAGACCATGTACTCTCAGTTTAACCTCCTTATGGTCAGGGGGTCGTGTGGTATGGTCCCCATACTCATCCTCCAGTTCTGGCTTCTCTTTAACCACCACCAGTTCATGTTTAGCTCTGCTCAGCTTGTTCTGATCAGTTATGAACCTGATAAAGGACGTGTTGCCTCCTGACTCTCCTTCATTTTTACTGCAGCTACTCAAGATCACACCATCCTCTCTCCCTTCAAAAAGATTTGACCCTCCTCCTTTAACAGGATTTGTCCTCAAATCCGAGCCTTGTAAGATGATAGAACCATTCTCCTTATGCTCCAAAAGCAATGCCTTTATTGCTATGAGAAATCTGAGCACATAAAGCTCCCCTCCAGGCTCAAACACAAAGAATTGTAAGCCTCTCACGTGTCTTAGATACCCAGGTGAGATGTTCCCATTGCAAACAACACTTAAGGCACACTGCTCCTTCTCATTGTTTAGCTTAGATCTCACTGCTTCTGATTGAACTTTTCCCCACTGATACCAAGAACAAGCCTTGATCTTAGACTTCTGGGCACGTGGTCTCAGCTTAGAGAAACCAGAAACTAGCATTGGTTCTTCCTGATCATGCAAAGTCTATCAATTGGAGCTGCCGGTTGAGTTTAATGTTTCTTCTACTTTCAATGTGTCAGATTTATCTTACTTTCATGCAGATGAAACTGTTCTGAGGTCAGAACCTTCTCAAGAGGGAGAGAATGATGAGGACATAGAACCAGACATCAACATCCCCACACTTAGACAAGCTCCAAGGACAAGATCAGGAACTAGGGGTGTTACTGCCAGCTTTAACAAAGCCATAGAAGTTCTTCTCATCAAGAGCAACATCAACACCAAGCTAGAAGCCATCACAAACCGCATGGATCAGTTCACTATAACCAAAGACAAAGCAAATAAAGAAGAAGCTTATGTTATACAAGTTGGTCCAAGAGGAGATGATAACATATGGTCCATTCTTCCTTGCAAGGAAATGGTTTCCTTATTTACCATCTCCCCTAAGTGATACGGTGAGTTTTGAAGAAGGAAGAGCAAAGCCTCAAACGACAACACTTTGAACAAGATCAAGTTTGGCTCCTCTCCAACGGCTACTTCTTTCAAACCCATTCCGCATCAAAGGTAAGTATGGTAAGTTCATTTACATTTTATTTATATCCTATGGTTATCATGCAGGGTCTTGTTTGCATTTTATTTCATTTCTTTGAGTCAGGCATTGTTTAGCCTATGCTTTCTTAGGTCCAAGTATCGAGTCTTTGTATTGCTTTGTTTCAAGACCCCTAGAAGGGCACAACTGCATTGGCGAGTATATAAGCCCCTATAAGCAGTCATGTATCTTTAACTTTGATGAAATATATGAGTCAGTTTGCCCCTAGCAACTAAACCTAAGTCTTTGAGAGTTTGTGAGAAGCAGCCTCCAAGCAAATCGTGATTTATCAAACTCCTCTCCATAGAGTTTGTGGTTTCACTTCGATCCATCTCTTTGATTGTGTGATTCAATCAATCTTCATTCCATCAACCCATCTCTATATCATTGTTGAGTTGTTTATACGAGCAAGCAACAAAGATCCATCCTTCACCCACACGCCATCTCTCATCCCTTGAAGTATCAAGTTGGTTATACGACCAAGTGGTGCTTTCCATCCCCCATTGGTGTCCTCACGAGTCTCTCACCAACCGGATCCATCTCACAAATCATCATCACTATCAGATCATTCCATCTTAAGCCATCTCATCACCAACCGGTTCATTGATTCACTCTCCCATCCAACCAGCTTGAGCAAGGCCCTCTTTGTGCCTATATCAGGGAGCATCTGTTGGAGATGAGATGGGAGCTATGGAAAAGAATGGAACATACTTTGAAAGTGAGCTTCCCAAAGGAAAGAAAGCAGTGACAAGCCGGCTTCTCTTCACAATCAAGTATGGAGCCAATGGAAAGCCAGAGAGGAAGAAAACCAGACTGGTGGCAAGAGGCTACACTCAAGTTTATGGTGAAGATTACTTGGATACATTTGCACCAGTGGCAAAACTGCACACCATAAGAATTCTACTCTCACTTGCGGTCAACTTGGAGTGGGACTTGTGGCAAATGGATGTGAAGAATGCATTTCTTCAAGGAGAGTTAGATGATGAAGTATACATGAGACCTCCTCCTGGCCTTGAAGACATAATGAAACCAGGAAATGTGCTTAGACTCAGGAAGGCCATCTACGGATTGAAACGGTCACCAAGAGCATGGTACCACAAGCTAAGCTCAACACTGAATGGAAGAGGCTTTGTGAAGTCTCAAGCAGATCATTCTCTCTTCACTCTCACCAGCAAGGAAGGTATCATAGTCATACTGGTGTATGTTGATGACATAATCATCACTTGTAGCAACAAGGAAGGTATCATCTCAACTAAATCTTTTCTCAAATCTACTTTTGATATTAAGTGTTGAGATGAAGCAATAAGTGTTGATGAAGTGATGAAGAACAAGAGGGAACCAGGCGAGTTTAAACTAAGTAAAGGAGGAAGTAACTTGAGAGACAAGTCTGTTCATGCAATATGCAACCTAGTGTGAAGTGCAAGGCAAGACTTGAAGTGTATCTCGCCTAGTATGATTAAAGGAAGATACCTTATGCTATCAGAAGCAATAGGAACGTTAGGGGATCGGATCACATGGGTTGGTTAAGGTTCAAAGTCAAGAGAGACGTTGAGGACCTGTCGCTATCCGGATCAGTGTGCGCAGATCAGCCTTGTCTTCTTTCTCTATTGTTTATTCATTGTCTAGGGTTCTACTTGTTTATTATTTCCCTTCTGTCGACATTGTACTTGTAAGTCTCTATATATGGGTTGCTCCCATAAACAAATCAATCAAGTGAATCATTTCCATTATTCTCTCAACTTCTCACTCGCCATGTTTCTCTCTTTCTCTTAAGTCTTACACAAATTACTAATCTTCTCTACTAAACTCTTCTTGATTCTCTAATTCTAACATGGTATCAGAGCATTAAGCTCTTGAAACCGAATTCACTTCCGCAATTCTCTGATTTTTATTTCCTTTTTTGGCAAAGTTCATCTTGTTCTTGAGGTGTTCTTCATTTTGATTTCCAGAAATTACCAAAAATAGTAAAGTTCCTTTAAACTGTTCTTGAGAGTGTGAGATGGATTCCACTGGAGAAACTACAAGGATGTTGTCCATACCAGTTACTCTCAAGGGAGCAAACTACTTACACTGGGCAAGGCTAACTAAAACAGCTCTTGGAGGCAGAGGGCTCTGGGAGGTGGTTGAAGAAGGCAGGAACAACAAGAAGAAGACTGTCCTAGGAGAGGATGGCAAAGAAGTGGTGCAAACTGAAGCTGATGTCAAGAAGCGAGTTCAAGAGGATCTCCTGGTCTTGTCTATCATCCAACACAGTCTTGAGGCATCAATCTTGGAGTCTTACGCCTACTGTGAGACTTCAAAAGAACTATGGGATACTCTCCAAAAGGTGTTTGGTAATGTATCCAACATTAACCGAGTGTTTGAAGTCAAGAGGGCCATCAACAACCTGTGTCAAGAGGATACTGAGTTTGATAAACACTTTGGGAAGTTCAGATCTCTATGGGCAGAGCTGGAGATGTTGAGACCAGCTACCCTTGACCCGGATGTACTGAATGAGAGAAGAGAGCAGGATAAGGTCTTTGCCTTGCTCTTTTCTCTTAACCCCGGGTACAATGAGTTGATCAAGCACATACTGAGGGGAGTTAGTCTTCCATCACTGGATGAAGTGTGTGCTCAGATTCAAAAGGAGCAAGGCTCAGTTGGTCTCTTTGGAGGAAAGAAAGACCTTGTGATAGCAAACCAAGCAGAAGGTGTTGCTAACAAAGGCTACTTCAAACCTGAAGACAAAAAGGTGTGGGTGTGTGACCACTGCAAGAAGAAGGGGCATGGGAAAGACAAGTGCTGGTTGCTTCATCCTCATTTGAAGCCACAGAAGTTCCGGACTGGCACCAATGAAGCAAGAGCTAATTACTCAGGCGACATGGGTGAACCCGGAGCAGTGAATGGAGGAGAGAAAGCTCTAGCTTCCAGTTCAACCAGCTCAACCGTGAGGAACACTCAAGATGAGACTATCAGGCGCTCTGACATTGAAGCTCTCATCAAAATCCTCAAAGATAACTCTGGTAAAACCCTTGGTACATCTCTTCATGCGCTTATGAGTAATGTCTCTATGAATGCTTTAACTAGTTCTAAATTGATGAAACCACTAGTTATTGATTCAGGAGCAAGTCATCACATGATTAGTGATGTGAGCTTAATTAAAAACATTGTTCCTGCTTTAGGAAATGTGATGATAGCTAATGGAGATAAGATACCAATTAAAGGCATAGGAGATCTTAAATTGTTTAACAAGGATTCAAAAGCTCTTTATATGCCTAGCTTTGCCTCAAATTTGTTATCTGTGAAAAGAGTGACTAATGATTTAAATTGCAGTGTTACATTCACACCTAACCAAGTGTACTTTCAGGATATTGAGACTAGTAGGTTGCTTGGCAATGGTGTGACTAAAGGAGACTTGTACTTGCTTGAAGACACCAAGTCATCAGCCGATTTATCTTATGCTTTAAACTCTATTTCTACTTTACCTAAAGATGTATTGTGGCATGCTAGATTAGGACACCCTCATTCTCGTGCTTTGAACATCATGTTGCCTAGTATTTCTTTTAAAAGTGATTGTGAAGCTTGTATCTTAGGAAAACATTGCAAAAATGTGTTTCCTAGATCAAGTAAAATTTATGAAAATTGCTTTGACCTTATACACTCTGATGTATGGACTGCTCCATGTGTTTCTAGAGAGCATCACAAATATTTTGTCACCTTCATAGATGAGAAATCCAAATACACATGGATCACATTATTGCAATCTAAAGATAGGGTCTTAGAAGCATTTATAAATTTTCAAAACTATGTCACTAATCACTTTAATGCCAAGATAAAGATTTTGAGATCAGATAATGGAGGAGAATATACAAGCAATGCTTTCAAGCAACATCTAGCCAAACATGGGATGATCCACCAAACTAGCTGTCCATACACTCCACAACAAAATGGTGTGGCCGAGAGAAAGAACAGGCACCTTATGGAGGTAGCTAGAAGTATGATGTTCCATACAAGTGTGCCTAAACGTTTTTGGGGTGATGCAGTCTTAACAGCCTGCTACTTAATCAACCGGATTCCCACAAGAGTCCTACATGACCAATCCCCTTATGAGGTACTGAATAACACTCAACCATCTATTGAACATATGCGTGTGTTTGGTTGTCTTTGCTTTGTCTTTGTTCCAGGAGAGCAAAGAGATAAGTTGGCGGCCAAGAGTACAAAAGCAGTGTTCATTGGATATTCTCCCACTCAGAAAGGGTACAAATGCTTTGTACCAGAGACCAGGAGGGTCTTAGTCTCCAGGGATGTCAAGTTCTTGGAATCCAAAGGCTACTATGATGGAAACAGTTGGGAGGATTTAGAGAATCTATCTCACTCTGCTTCAGATAGAGCATCCAGCCTAAGAAGAGTCATGGAAAGTCTAGGCATCAGTGTACCTGTTGAGAGGGCATCCGGAGAAGCACCAGTGACACCAGCAGCTACTCCTGAGGTTACTCACCTTGATCATGAGGGGGACAATGAAGCTGAGCAACAAGAGGAGCAGTCAGCAAGTCCTGATCAAGCTGAGCAACAAGTGGAGCAGCATGCGCATGAGGATATCACTCAAGAGACTCAAGAGGAGCCTACTATGAGTTCAGGTCCTAGTGGTGAAGAAGGCGACACTCAACCGACCCTGAGGAGAAGCACTAGAGTCAGGCAGCCAGCAACAAACTGGAAAAACAACAGAGTCTACTTCAACTCTCAAGCAGTAGCTCATCCCATCCAAGCAGTGTGCTCTCTAGCACAATACCCACAAGAGCATGTAGTGTTCATAGGAGAGCTGGATCAGGAATATATTCCAAGATCATATGAGGAAGCTATGGAGCATGCAGAATGGAGGGAATCAGTGGGCAGTGAGTCAAGTGCCATGATAATCAATGATACATGGTATGAGGCAGAACTACCAAAGGGCAAGAGAGCTGTGACTAGTCGGTGGATATTTACCATCAAATACAATGCTGATGGTACTGTGGAGAGGCGTAAGACAAGGTTGGTAGCAAGAGGCTTCACTCAAACCTATGGAGAGGATTACCTTGATACATTTGCGCCTGTTGCAAAACTACACACCATAAGGATAGTCCTCTCCTTAGCAGTCAACTTGGAGTGGGATCTATGGCAAATGGATGTGAAGAATGCATTCTTACAAGGAGAGTTGGAAGATGAAGTTTACATGAAGCCACCTCCTGGTCTTGAACACTTAGTGAAGCCAGGCAATGTTCTCAGATTGAAGAAAGCTATCTATGGTCTGAAGCAATCACCAAGAGCCTGGTATCACAAACTAAGCACCACACTTAATGGGAGAGGCTTTGTGAAGTCAGAAGCTGATCACACCTTGTTCACACTCACCAGCAAGCAGGGAATCATTGTGATCCTAGTGTATGTGGACGATATCATCATCACTGGCAGTGACAAAGAGGGGATACTTGCAACCAAGGCATATCTCAAGGCATCCTTTGATATCAAGGATTTGGGAGAGCTAAAATATTTTCTAGGCATTGAAATATGCCGATCCAAGGAGGGATTGTTCTTATCTCAAAGGAAGTATGCTTTAGATTTGCTAAAGGAGGCTGGTGATCTAGGAGGAAGAGCTGCAAAGACTCCACTTGAGGATGGATATAAAGTGATGCGTGAGGGGGAGATTGAGAATCAACCATACACTGATGTCAAGCACTATAGAAGAATGGTTGGGAAGCTCATCTACATCACTATAACCAGACCAGACGTTTGCTTTGCAGTCAACCAAGTAAGCCAACACATGCAAGCTCCAAAGATGCACCATTGGAACATGGTGGAGAGGATACTAAGGTACCTAAGAGAGGCACCAGGTCAGGGGGTCTGGATGGGATGCAACAAGAGTACTGAGATAGTAGGCTATTGTGATGCTGATTGGGCAGGAGATAGAGTGGATAGGAGATCAACTACAGGCTACTGCACCTTCATTGGAGGCAACTTAGTGACTTGGAAGAGCAAGAAGCAAAAGGTTGTGTCATGTTCAAGTGCTGAAGCTGAATACAGGGCAATGAGGAAGCTAACTAGTGAGCTGATCTGGATCAGGAATCTGCTTAAAGACTTGGGCATAGAGACTTCATCCCCAATCACCATGCACTGTGACAATCAAGCTGCAATACATATAGCATCCAACAATGTGTTCCATGAGAGGACTAAACACATTGAGGTGGATTGCCATAAAGTAAGGCAGGCTGTAGAGCAAAGGATAATCTTGCCATGCTACACAAGGAGTGAAGATCAGTTGGCTGACATCTTCACCAAGGCTGCTAGTACTAAGGTTTGCGAGTTCATACATTCTAAGTTGGGACTCGTGGATCTTTCATCACACTGATCCCCTTAGCCATGAGGTGTTCTACTCTTTTTCCTTGATATGTTTTTGTCCCACTGGGTTTTGCATATCAAGGTTTTAATGAGGGAATGCTTCATGGCTTCCAAGCTTGACTTGTTCCATATGGTCAAGCTTGAGGGGGAGTGTTGAGATGAAGCAATAAGTGTTGATGAAGTGATGAAGAACAAGAGGGAACCAGGCGAGTTTAAACTAAGTAAAGGAGGAAGTAACTTGAGAGACAAGTCTGTTCATGCAACATGCAACCTAGTGTGAAGTGCAAGGCAAGACTTGAAGTGTATCTCGCCTAGTATGATTAAAGGAAGATACCTTATGCTATCAGAAGCAATAGGAACGTTAGGGGATCGGATCACATGGGTTGGTTAAGGTTCAAAGTCAAGAGAGACGTTGAGGACCTGTCGCTATCCCGGATCAGTGTGCGCAGATCAGCCTTGTCTTCTTTCTCTATTGTTTATTCATTGTCTAGGGTTCTACTTGTTTATTATTTCCCTTCTGTCGACATTGTACTTGTAAGTCTCTATATATGGGTTGCTCCCATAAACAAATCAATCAAGTGAATCATTTCCATTATTCTCTCAACTTCTCACTCGCCATGTTTCTCTCTTTCTCTTAAGTCTTACACAAATTACTAATCTTCTCTACTAAACTCTTCTTGATTCTCTAATTCTAACATTAAGGATTTGGGAGAGTTAAAGTACTTTCTAGGGATTGAAATTTTGCCGCTCTAAAGAGGGGCTATTCATATCTCAAAGGAAGTACACACTTGATATCTTGAATGAGGCAGGAACCATTGGGAAGTAGACAGCCCCAAAACACCATTGGAAGAAGGCTACAAGGTGCTGCGAGAGGGGGAGTATGAAGCTACTCCATTTCAAGATGTCAAGAAGTATAGAAGAATGGTGGGCAAGCTCATCTATTTGACCATTACCAGACAAGATGTGTGCTTTGCTGTGAACCAAGTGAGTCAACACATGGGAGCTCCTAAGGTGCATCATTGGAACATGGTAGAGAGGATCTTGAGATATTTAAGAGAGGCGCCAGGTCAAGGAGTTTGGATGGCGTGCAACAAGAGCACTGAAGTTGTGGGATATTGTGATGCTGATTGGGCTGGAGACAGAGTAGATAGAAGATCAACCACAGGGTATTGCACATTCATTGGAGGGAATCTGGTCACATGGAAGAGCAAGAAGCAAAAGGTGGTATCTTTGTTCAAGTGCTGAAGCAGAATATAGAGCAATGAGGAAACTTACCAGTGAGCTGATATGGATCAAAAGTCTACTCAAGGATTTGGGCATTGAGATCAGTACACCAATGACCATGCATTGTGACAACCAAGCAGCAATACACATCGCAAGCAACTCAGTCTTCCATGAGAGAACTAAGCATATAGAAGTGGACTGCCACAAAGTAAGACAAGCAGTGGAGCAGCTAGTGATACTTCCATGCTATACTAGGAGTGAGGATCAACTAGCTGACATCTTCACCAAGGCAGCCAGCAGCAAGGTTTGTGAGTTCATTCATCCTAAGCTTGGACTCATAGACCTCACTTGTCACTGATCCTCTTAGCCATGAAGGATTCTACTCTTTTTCCTTTGCTTGGTTTTTATCCCAAGTGGTTTTTTCCAAGTAAAGGTTTTTAATGAGGGAATGCTTCATGGTTTCCAAGCTTGATCAATCCCTATGGTCAAGCTTGAGGGGGAGTGTTGACATGAAGCAATAAAAGGCACCAAGTATGAGGAAAGTATTAGAAGTGTAAGAGAAGAGAAGAGAACAAGTGTATGCGCATTCAAGTGAATCAGCTGAGTTACCTTGGTGCACACTCCTATCCGTACAACCTAAAGGAGTTAGTGTGACTTGCAAGGCAAGAGAAAGGAAGAGTGATCTTTCAATGTAGCAAGGAAGAGCATCTCGCCAAGGCTGAAGTAGTTTGAATATATTGGCAAAGGCAAATCACATGTGGGAAGAGAGCTGTTGCCTTTGCAACCGTTAGGTCAGGTCACTTTCAACCTGCTCCAACGCAGCTGGGACAGATTTGGACTCATACACATTGTTTAATCTTATTTCAGATCTTTTACTTGTTTAATATTTTTTCCTAGGATAGCTTGCTGCCTATTTATGTAATGTATCTTGCAAACAAATGAATCAAGGAAATATGGATTCCTCTTATCTCTTTCTCTCTTAATACTCGCAATATCTCTCTCTCTCTTATCTCTCTCTCTCGGTTTAATACTAATCACACTCTCTTGTTCTTAATTCTCATCACAAACCCCTTTAATCTTCATAAAATCTCAAGGATGAACCAATATGTGAGAAGCTTTGATTGGGAACCACTAATTAGTGGAGAATAACCAGGAAGTTGAATAAATCTCATAGGAGTTGTGAGTAAGAAGATATCCCACTTTCTATCCATATGATTCCAGATTAGCCTGTTCGGACATATGGCAATATCTTCATGATTCTTATCAAACCAGGATGAACCACGATCTAAGAAGCTTTATTTGGAACCACTAATCAGTGGAGAATAACCAGGAAGTTGAATAAATCTCATAGGAGTTGTGAGTAAGCTGATATCCCACTTTCTATCCAGATGATTCCAGATTAGCCTGTTCGGACATATGGCAATATCTTCATGATTCTTATCAAACCAGGATGAACCACGATCTAAGAAGCTTTATTTGGAACCACTAATCAGTGGAGAATAACCAGGAAGTTTAATAAATCTCATAAGTGTTGTGAGCAAGAAGATATCCCACCTTCTATCCAGATGATTCTAGATTTGTCTGTTCGGACATATGCCATTATCTTCATGATTCTTATCAAACCAGGATGAACCACGATCTAAGAAGCTTTATTTGGAACCACTAATCAGTGGAGAATAACCAGGAAGTTGAATAAATCTCATAGGAGTTGTGAGTAAGAAGATATCCCACTTTCTATCCAGATGATTCCAGATTAGCCTGTTCGGACATATGGCAATATCTTCATGATTCTTATCAAACCAGGATGAACCACGATCTAAGAAGCTTTATTTGGAACCACTAATCAGTGGAGAATAACCAGGAAGTTGAATAAATCTCATAGGATTTGTGAGTAAGAAGATATCCCACTTTCTATCCAGATGATTCCAGATTAGGCCTGTTCGGACATATGGCAATATCTTCATGATTCTTATCAAACCAGGATGAACCACGATCTAAGAAGCTTTATTTGGAACCACTAATCAGTGGAGAATAACCAGGAAGTTGAATAAATCTCATAAGTGTTGTGAGCAAGAAGATATCCCACTTTCTATCCAGATGATTCCAGATTGGCCTGTTCGGACATATGGCAATATCTTCATGATTCTTATCAAACCAGGATGAACCACGATCTAAGAAGCTTTATTTGGAACCAATAATCAGTGGAGAATAACCAGGAAGTTGAATAAATCTCATAGGAGTTGTGAGTAAGAAGATATCCCACTTTCTATCCAGATGATTCCAGATTAGCCTGTTCGGACATATGGCAATATCTTCATGATTCTTATCAAACCAGGATGAACCACGATCTAAGAAGCTTTATTTGGAACCACTAATCAGTGGAGAATAACCAGGAAGTTGAATAAATTCATAGGAGTTGTGAGTAAGAAGATATCCCACTTTCTATCCAGATGATTCCAGATTAGCCTGTTCGGACATATGGCAATATCTTCATGATTCTTATCAAACCAGGATGAACCACGATCTAAGAAGCTTTATTTGGAACCACTAATCAGTGGAGAATAACCAGGAAGTTGAATAAATCTCATAGGAGTTGTGAGTAAGAAGATATCCCACTTTCTATCCAGATGATTCCAGATTAGCCTGTTCGGACATATGGCAATATCTTCATGATTCTTATCAAACCAGGATGAACCACGATCTAAGAAGCTTTATTTGGAACCACTAATCAGTGGAGAATAACCAGGAAGTTGAATAAATCTCATAAGTGTTGTGAGTAAGAAGATATCCCACTTTCTATCCAGATGATTCCAGATTAGCCTGTTCGGACATATGGCAATATCTTCATGATTCTTATCAAACCAGGATGAACCACGATCTAAGAAGCTTTATTTGGAACCACTAATCAGTGGAGAATAACCAGGAAGTTGAATAAATCTCATAGGAGTTGTGAGTAAGAAGATATCCCACTTTCTATCCAGATGATTCCAGATTAGCCTGTTCGGACATATGGCAATATCTTCATGATTCTTATCAAACCAGGATGAACCACGATCTAAGAAGCTTTATTTGGAACCACTAATCAGTGGAGAATAACCAGGAAGTTGAATAAATCTCATAGGAGTTGTGAGTAAGAAGATATCCCACTTTCTATCCAGATGATTCCAGATTAGCCTGTTCGGACATATGGCAATATCTTCATGATTCTTATCAAACCAGGATGAACCACGATCTAAGAAGCTTTATTTGGAACCACTAATCAGTGGAGAATAACCAGGAAGTTGAATAAATCTCATAGGAGTTGTGAGTAAGAAGATATCCCACTTTCTATCCAGATGATTCCAGATTAGCCTGTTCGGACATATGGCAATATCTTCATGATTCTTATCAAACCAGGATGAACCACGATCTAAGAAGCTTTATTTGGAACCACTAATCAGTGGAGAATAACCAGGAAGTTGAATAAATCTCATAGGAGTTGTGAGTAAGAAGATATCCCACTTTCTATCCAGATGATTCCAGATTAGCCTGTTCGGACATATGGCAATATCTTCATGATTCTTATCAAACCAGGATGAACCACGATCTAAGAAGCTTTATTTGGAACCACTAATCAGTGGAGAATAACCAGGAAGTTGAATAAATCTCATAAGTGTTGTGAGTAAGAAGATATCCCACCTTCTATCCAGATGATTCCAGATTAGCCTGTTCGGACATATGCCATATCTTCATGATTCTTATCAAACCAGGATGAACCACGATCTAAGAAGCTTTATTTGGAACCACTAATCAGTGGAGAATAACCAGGAAGTTGAATAAATCTCATAGGAGTTGTGAGTAAGAAGATATCCCACTTTCTATCCAGATGATTCCAGATTAGCCTGTTCGGACATATGGCAATATCTTCATGATTCTTATCAAACCAGGATGAACCACGATCTAAGAAGCTTTATTTGGAACCACTAATCAGTGGAGAATAACCAGGAAGTTGAATAAATCTCATAGGAGTTGTGAGTAAGAAGATATCCCACTTTCTATCCAGATGATTCCAGATTGGCCTGTTCGGACATATGGCAATATCTTCATGATTCTTATCAAACCAGGATGAACCACGATCTAAGAAGCTTTATTTGGAACCACTAATCAGTGGAGAATAACCAGGAAGTTGAATAAATCTCATAGGAGTTGTGAGTAGAGAGATATCCACTTTCTATCCAGATGATTCCAGATTGCCTGTTCGGACATATGCAATATCTTCATGTTCTTATCAAACCAGGATGAACCACGATCTAAGAAGCTTTATTTGGAACCACTAATCAGTGGAGAATAACCAGGAAGTTGAATAAATCTCATAGGAGTTGTGAGTAAGAAGATATCCACTTTCTATCCAGATGATTCCAGATTAGCCTGTTCGGACATATGGCAATATCTTCATGTTCTTATCCAAACCAGGATGAACCACGATCTAAGAAGCTTTATTGGGAACCACTAATCAGTGGAGAATAACCAGGAAGTTGAATAAATCTCATAGGAGTTGTGATTAAGAAGATATCCCACTTTCTATCCAGATGATTCCAGATTAGCCTGTTCGGACATATGGCAATATCTTCATGATTCTTATCAAACCAGGATGAACCACGATCTAAGAAGCTTTATTGGAACCACTAATCAGTGGAGAATAACCAGGAAGTTGAATAAATCTCATAGGAGTGTGAGTAAGCAAGATATCCCACTTTCTATCCAGATGATTCCAGATTTAGCCTGTTCGGACATATGGCAATATCTTCATGATTTTATCAAACCA
>NW_026616776.1:0-21949 GCF_000801105.2 Raphanus sativus | reverse complement strand
TTTCTTGATTGATTCTGTGTGATACAAGTTGCATAAATAGATACAAGAGAAGATAATGAGACAATTGCAATAGATTAAACAATTGGAGACAGAGATCAGGTATGTCACTCTCGCCTGAACACTGAAAGTGACCTCTCCTCTTCCTCTTTCCTCCTTAGCTCAACATGTGACTCCTTGTTGTCTCAAGCTCCAACAGCTCCATCCACTTGCTTACTGGCGAGATATTTGAATCCTCCACACTTTTACTTGTCTTCCAAGACACTCTTGTGCAGATGGACTTAAACTCTCTCTTGATCTTTATTGCTTCATCTCAACACTCCCCCTCAAGCTTGACCATGTGGAACAAGTCAAGCTTGGAAGACCATGAAGCATTCCCTCATTAAAACCTTGATATGCAAAACCCAGTGGGACAAAAACATATCAAGGAAAGAGTAGAACACTTCATGGAAAGGGGATCACTGAGATGAAAGATCCACGAGTCCAAGCTTTGAATGGATGAACTCGCAAACCTTTGCACTTGCAGCCTTGGTGAAGATATCAGCCAACTGGTCTTCACTTCTGGTGTAACATGGAAGAATGATCTTCTGCTCAACAGCTTGTCTGACCTTGTGACAATCCACTTCAATGTGTTTAGTCCTCTCATGGAACACATTGTTGGATGCTATGTGTATTGCAGCTTGATTATCACAATGCATAGTGATTGGTGTTGCAGCTTCAATTCCCAAATCTTTTAGCAACCCCTTGATCCAAATCAACTCGCTTGTAAGCTTCCTCATGGCTCTATATTCAGCTTCAGCACTAGAGCAAGACACCACCTTCTGCTTCTTGCTCTTCCAAGTTACCAAATTTCCTCCAATAAAAGTGCAGTATCCAGTAGTTGATCTCCTATCAACTCTGTCCCCTGCCCAATCAGCATCACAATATCCAACTATCTCAGTGTTGTTGTTGCATCCCATCCATACTCCTTGTCCTGGCGCCTCTCTTAGATACCTCAGTATCCTTTCAACCATGCTCCAGTGATACATCTTGGGATTTTGCATGTGCTGGCTTACTTGATTGACTGCAAAACACACATCTGGTCTTGTGATGGTGAGGTATATCAGCTTTCCAACCATCCTTCTATAATGCTTAACATCAGTGTATGGTTGATTCTCAATCTCCCCCTCACGCATCACTTTGTACCCATCTTCAAGTGGAGTCTTTGCAGCTTTTCTTCCTAGATCACCAGCCTCTCTTAGCAGATCCAATGTATACTTCCTTTGAGACAGGAATAGACCTTCCTTGGATCTGCATATCTCAATGCCTAGGAAGTATTTGAGCTCTCCCAAATCCTTGATATCAAATGATGACTTGAGATATGCCTTAGTTGCAAGTATGCCCTCTTTATCACTGCCAGTGATGATGATATCATCCACATATACCAAGATCACAATGATTCCCTTCTTGCTGGTCAGTGTGAACAATGTGTGGTCAGCCTCAGATTTCACAAAACCTCTTCCATTGAGCGTGGTGCTTAGTTTGTGATACCAAGCTCTAGGTGATTGCTTCAATCCATAGATGGCTTTCTTCAGTCTAAGGACATTTCCAGGCTTCACTAGATGCTCTAGACCAGGGGGTGGTTTCATGTAAACTTCATCTTCCAACTCTCCTTGTAGGAAAGCATTCTTCACATCCATCTGCCATAGATCCCACTCTAGATTTACTGCCAAAGATAGGACTATCCTTATGGTATGCAGCTTGGCTACTGGCGCAAAGGTGTCTAGATAATCCTCTCCATAGGTCTGAGTGAAGCCTCTTGCTACCAGTCTTGTCTTACGCCTCTCTACTGTACCATCAGCATTGTATTTGATTGTGAAGATCCACCTGCTTGTTACTGCCCTCTTGCCTTTGGGTAACTCTGCTTCATACCATGTATCATTGATGATCATGGCACTAGTCTCACTTCCCACTGATTCCCTCCATTCAGCATGTTCCATGGCTTCTTCATATGACCTTGGGATGTACTCTTGATCCAACTCCCCAATAAACACCACATGCTCTTGAGGATATTGAGCTAGAGAGCACACTGCTTGTATAGGATGAGCTACAGCTTGAGAGTTGAAGTAGACCCGGTTGTTCTTCCAGTTTGATGCTGGTTGCTTGATCCTAGCACTTCTTCTTAGTTGTGGATTTGTTGAACCTTCTTCAGGTGTCACTGATCCACTATTCTGTTGGTTTGAGCTCACCACTGTCTCCTCTTGAGTACTGTGATCTTGCCCCTCTTGCGCATGATGCTCAGCTTGATCATGACTTGCTGAAACATCCTCTTGATGTTGTTCGGATCGATTGTCCCCCTCAGGATCAAGGTGAGTGATTTCTGTGTCCCCATTATCACTTACTAATCCTGGTTGCACTGGTACTGTCTCTTGTACTTCAGGTATCCTCTTAATGGGTATACTGATGCCAAGACTCTCCATTACTCTTCTGAGGCTATCAGCTCTATCTGAAGTAGGTTGGGATAGATTCTCCAAATCTTCCCAATTCTTCCCATCATAGTAACTCCTAGACTCCATGAACTTGACATCTCGTGAGATTAAGACCCTCCTGGTCTCTGGTACATAACACTTGTAGCCTTTCTGGTGAGGAGAATACCCAATGAACACTGCCTTTGTGCTTCTTGCATCAAGCTTGTTCCTCTGCCCTCCTGGTACCAATACAAAGCAGATACATCCAAACACCCGCATGTGATCCAGAGATGGTTTGCTCTTGTTGAGAACTTCATAAGGAGAGATGTCATTGAGAACTCTAGTTGGGGTTCTGTTGATCAGATGACACGCAGAAACCACAGCATCACTCCATAACCTCTTTGGAACACTCATGTGGAACATCATTGATCTAGCCACCTCCATAAGATGCCTGTTCTTCCTTTCAGCAACTCCATTTTGCTGAGGAGTATAAGGACAACTGGTCTGATGAATAATCCCTTGTTGAGATAAAAATTGCTTGAAAGCTCCACTTGTGTACTCTCCACCATTATCTGACCTGAGAATCTTCACCTTAGCACTGAAGTGGTTGGTGACATGAGAATGATAATTCTTGAAAGCTTCCAAGACTCTATCCTTAGACTGGATCAGTGTGACCCAAGTGTACTTGGACTTCTCATCAATGAAGGTAACAAAGTACTTGTGATTCTCTCTGGACATACAAGGTGCAGTCCACACATCCGAGTGAACCAGGTCAAAACACTTCTCATAAATCGTGTTGGACCTTGGGAATACTGTCTTGCAATGCTTCCCCAAGATGCATGCTTCACACTCATCATTTTTAAACACCACTCCAGGAAGCATCAGATTGAGTGCTCTAGTGTGTGGATGTCCCAACCTAGCATGCCATATAGTGCTCTCAACCCCAGCAGATGTACTGACCAAGCAACATGAGGAAGATTCAGCTAGTTGTGTCTTTTGGAGATGATACAGCTCCTGATGGCTGTGACCTCTTCCAATAACCTGTCCTGTCTTTAAATCTTGAAACTCAACCTCATCTGGTCTGAAGACAACCTGACAACTCAGATCAACAGTAGCTCTCCTCACAGATAACAGGTTAGATGTAAACTTAGGCATATATAAGGCAGTTGATTCCCTATCAAACAACCTAAGGTTCCCTATCCCTTCTATCTTCACCTTATCACCATTAGCTATCAGAACATTTCCAGTAGCAGGCTGGATATCACTAATCAAGTTCCTATCACTAATCATGTGATGACTAGCTCCTGAATCTATAATAATGGGTTTAGAGTCAGGAGATGATATACCAGCCTTCTTGGATGAGATGAGGGATTGAGCAGCTTTGATGAATAGATCAAGGTCTCTTCTGGTTGCTGGGGCATCAGGGTTTGTTGCGCCAGTCTCACTTCTCCACCATTCTCCTCTAGTGGTGTCACTACTGAGCGCTGAGTACAGGGTTCTTCCCTGAATCACTGGATGCTCAAACTCCTTGAGCTCATATCCAGCTGATTGACTTCTAAGAACACCAACTTCTCCTAAGTCTGGTACCTTTCCTTCTCTAAGGAAATAATTTATCAGGTTCTTGTAGGTTGAATCCAGGTGCAGCAGTAAGCTCAGAAACTTGTCCTGCTCATAAACAACTTGAAGACACTCCCATAAACTTCCATAGCCAGTCTGAAGAGTCTCCCACAGGTTCCTGGCGGTTTGAATGTGGGAGTGTGCCTTCAAGATTGGTGTAGACAGAGAGTTGTGTATGATTCCAAGTGTTTGCTGGTCTTCTTGAACCCACTTGTGGTCACGCCTCATGCGTGTGAGCTTGATATCCTCTTGAGTCATCTTCTTTGAAGTTCCAGTCTCCATGATGTGGCTGTCCCAAAGTCCATGACTCCCCAAGGTGAATCTGGCCACTCTTGACCATATCAAATAATTAGACCCCTCTAGGGTTACTGAAATAGAAATCTCTGATTTTTCCATCATGTGTAGCTGGATAACATCAAGAGTAGCTAGTATCCAGTGGAAAAGACTTCAAAGGAATTATCAGAGTGAGAAAAAGAAATTTAAAGAAGAATTGGATGAACTTTGCTATTTTTGGCAAAATCTGGATAAGAGAATGAAGAACACACCAAGAACAGTATGAACTTTGCCAAAAATAGAAATAAAAACACAGAGATTTGCGGAAGAAAGAAAGGTTTCAAGAGCTTAAAGCTCTGATACCATGTGAGAATTGATAGAAATATGAGAAACAAATAGAGAAATGTTGTTGGAGAATGAAAAACAGTGAAGAACAATGAGAGAGAGAGAGTGACGAAAGTAAAGAGAGACAAAGAGAGAAATAAGTTTCTTGATTGATTCTGTGTGATACAAGTTGCATAAATAGATACAAGAGAAGATAATGAGACAATTGCAATAGATTAAACAATTGGAGACAGAGATCAGGTATGTCACTCTCGCCTGAACACTGAAAGTGACCTCTCCTCTTCCTCTTTCCTCCTTAGCTCAACATGTGACTCCTTGTTGTCTCAAGCTCCAACAGCTCCATCCACTTGCTTACTGGCGAGATATTTGAATCCTCCACACACTTTTACTTGTCTTCCAAGACACTCTTGTGCAGATGGACTTAAACTCTCTCTTGATCTTTATTGCTTCATCTCAACAGAACCAATATATAAGAAGCATGATTGGGAACCACAAATCAGTGGAGAAACCAGGAAGTTGAATAAATCTCATAGGAGTTGTGAGTAAGAAGATATCTCACTTTCTTTCCAGATGATTCCAGATTAGCCTGTTCGGTCATATGGCAATATCTTCATGATTCTTATCAAACCAGGATGAACCACGATCTAAGAAGCTTTATTTGGAACCACTAATCAGTGGAGAATAACCAGGAAGTTGAATAAATCTCATAAGTGTTGTGAGCAAGAAGATATCCCACCTTCTATCTAGATGATACCAGATTAGCCTGTTCGGACATATGCCATTATCTTCATGATTCTTATCAAACCAGGATTGAACCACGATCTAAGAAGCTTTATTTGGAACACTAATCAGTGGAGAATAACCAGGAATTTGAATAAATCTCATAGGGGTTGTGAGTAAGAAGATATCCACTTTCTATCCAGATGATTCCAGATTAGCCTGTTCGAACATATGCCAATATCTTCATGATTCTTATCAAACCAGGATGAACCACGATCTAAGAAGCTTTATTTGGAACCACTAATCAGTTGAGAATAACAAGGAAGTTGAATAAATCTCATAGGAGTTGTGATTAAGAAGATATCCCACTTTCTATCCAGATGATTCCAGATTAGCCTGTAATGAAACCCTTGTTGGTTTTGAATCCCTTTTTGATGGATCTGAGGGTGATTTGGGTTGTGGTTTTGCGGAATGGATCAAGGATGGTATTGTCTCCTTGATAGATGAATGATTACTTGGATAGATTGATAGATGGAGATGGCTTGCGGATGAAGGTAGAGATGGTTTGTGGTTCTTCAGTGTGAGATCGATGGAAGAGATCAAACACTTGTGTAGATGTGCCAGAGATCGTGAGTATCACGCCCACAAACAATGATCTAAGGCAAAAGCCGTGCAGAGAATCAACTCCTAGGCAAACAGTGTTCAGAAACTGAACAAAGGATTCACAATAACAAAGGAAAGATTTTTATTGAAAAAGTGAATGAATCATACTCAAATGTCGACAAGGTTTTTGTAGAAGAACTAGTCAAAGACTTGTGGAAACTTGCAACAAGAATTGTGTAAAACTAGAAGGTATCATTTTATAGTTTAGAAAGAGTATTAAGAGATTGAGAGAGTTTGTGAATCAAAGATCTAAGAGTTTAAGAACAAAGAAATCATATTTCACTATTTGAGAGCTCATACATCATAATCTTATTAATGAGCTGAGATTACAAATATATAGAAAGAGAGGAATCAAAGGATTGCGCAAATGAACCTAGACTGTTTACTATACTAAGCATGTGGAGTCAACATGGCAAGGCTGGATGGTTTGAATTGTATGGCTGAGAGAGCTCACATGCTTTGGACCTTTACAGCCTGTCCAAAGCTGTATGCGCGCCTCTCTTCCTTCACACAAGACTCAACGGTCTGATCACTATTCAAAGCCTCTCCTTTAGTCCAAAGCTCTTGCCATCTCTTCTCACTTGCCCGGGTAACTTCTTTTCACCTTTCACTATTACAGTAACTTCTTATTTACTGTGGTAACTAAAAGTTACTGTAATAGTGCCAACTCCAAATATGCTCAACACTTCTTCTCTTCTCTTATTACCACTTCATCTCAACACTCCCCCTCAAGCTTGACCATGTGAAACAAGTCAAGCTTGGAAGGACCATGAGATCTCCCTCGTTAAAACCTCATTAAGGAAAACCCATTGGGACAAAACCTTAATGAGGAAAGAGTAGAGATCACATGGTCAGGAGAGTGTATAGACTAGTGCTTAGGCGAAAGATCAGTGAGCCCCAATCTGATATGAATGGACTCCATTGTCTTTTGCCTTGCTGCCTTTGTGAACACATCAGCCAACTGATCCTCACTCCTAGTGTAACAAGGCAGAATCACCCCAAGTATCATCATCTGCCTCACCTTGTGACAATCCACCTCAATGTGTTTGGTTCTTTCATGGAGAGGCTATATGGATGGCTGCTTGATTATCACAGTGCATAAATATTGGAGTTGCTTGCTCAATCTCCAAATGCTTCAGAATCCCCTTGATCCATACAAGCTCGTTAGTAATGAAACCCTACTTGGTTTTGATTCCCTTTTTATGATCCTTGAGGGTGATTTGGTTTATGGGTTCGTTGGGATGGATAGAACAATGGTTTCTATGGATAATGAGGATAGATGGGAGATGGTTTGTGGAAGAAGGTAGAGATGGATGATGATACTTCAGTGTAAGATCGATGGGAAGATCAAACACTTGTTCGAATTGCCTCAGATCGAGCAGGTCACCGCTCAGACGTGATCTAGAGACAGGTTGCAAAGGGTTTGACTCCTAAGCAGACAATGTTCAGTGATGAACAAAGGATTCACAAGTTTGTAGAAGTTTTTAACAAAAAAGGTGAATGATTATTTTGAAACATTACAAGAGTTTATGTAGCACACAGATCACGTCTAGGACTTATTGGAAACACAAACTAAGACTTTTGACTTGTAGAAAACTAGACAGCATAGGAAATAGAAACAAGACTAAAGACCAAGACCGAAATTAATGAGTTTTGACTCCTTCCTTGACTGATTTCGACCAAGGCAGATTGCTGGACTATTTCTTGGGTTTTCTTGATGAGAATGGGTCAGAAACAAGGTGATAAAGGGCCTGTCGAAATTTGGTTTGAAACAAACCCATAATGAATCTTTTATGATCTTTTCCTTGAGCTGAAAGAGGTCCATTTCGTCCAGCAGCTAAACCAGCTCCATCTTCAGTGTAACTTAGCTCATCCAGCTCCAAATAAGTGTCACTCAGCTCACCCAGCTCCAAGGTAGTGTCACTTAGCTCATTTAGCTCCAAGGTAGTGTCACTTAGCTCATTCAGCTCATCTACTTTCAGTTCAGCCGGTTTCAGCTCAAACACACTCTCTTCAGCTGGTTTCAGCTCATACACACTCTCTTCAGCTGGTTCCAACTCATCCTTAGTCTCCTCAGGTGGTTTCTGCTCATCCAAGGTGGCATAGCTGATTAGGTTTGCATCATCCCCTCCTCCTTTAAAAGGATTTGTCCTCAAATCTGTATCTCCTACATCAAAAGGAAACAAGTAAGAAACAAGACAAAGGTTCAAGTAAAGAAACAAGTAAGCAACATGGAAGTAAAGTTTCAGAAAGAAACTTCCTTGGAATGTTGTTGAAATCGTTTTTATCAAGTACTTCCAACTGCATATCTTAGACTGATTGTGTATCCCCTTGTTCCTTGCCTTCTTCTCCGTCTGATGCTGCTGTTCCTGGATACTCAAAACAAAGCCTAGAGATCCAGGGTCATAAGTGAAATACATGTTCTGTTTTATATCATAAACCAAACATTCTTTTCTCAGTACATGCAGCTTAACTCTCAGACAATTATAGAGAAGATCAAAGAAAGTATTATACACCAAAATGTTATCAAGGCACAAAACAACACAGTTTTTAAAGAGCAATTTCAGAACATGCACAAATTTCTCAGATTTAGAACACAAGAGATCAAGATCAAACTGAGAAAAACTTAACCAAGGCTCAGCATGTTTATCAAAGAAAGTGTTGTAAATCAGAATGTTTTCAAGGCAGGAAATACCATAGAACAACTTCAAAACGTGCTTATCTTGATCAGGATCAAAACACAAAAGTTTAAGTTCAGAATTATCACAAACAGATTTCAAGATAGAATCATTAGCAAACTCGGTTTCAGCCCTAAGTGCTTTCAGTTCCTGCAACTTTCTAGGTTTATTCAAAGCAGATGCAAACAAATCACCAGTGATCAGTTCATGCTTAGGAAAACTCAGATCAAAGCCATTATCAAAACAAGCAAGAATACAAGGTTTTCTGAAAAAGAAATCAGATTGCTCAATTCTGTTTTCAGGGTGATCAAGGCTTTTCTTATGTTCCATAAACTGATCAAAACTCAAAATAAGACCAGGATTGATGATGAGGACATAGAACCAGACATCAACATCCCCACACTTAGACAAGCTCCAAGGACAAGATCAGGAACTAGAGGTGTTGCTGCTAGCTTTAACAAAGCCATAGAAGTTCTTCTCATCAAGAGCAACATCAACACCAAGCTAGAAGCCATCACAAACCGCATGGATCAATTCACTATAACCGGAGGAGAAGCAAATAAAGAAGAAACTTATGTTATAC
The DNA here is from genome assembly GCF_000801105.2 of Raphanus sativus. Classification (NCBI taxonomy): domain Eukaryota; kingdom Viridiplantae; phylum Streptophyta; class Magnoliopsida; order Brassicales; family Brassicaceae; genus Raphanus; species Raphanus sativus. The sequence goes on along the minus strand of NW_026616776.1, from coordinate 12,626 downwards.
AAGTTGGTCCAAGAGGAGATGATAACATATGGTCCATTCTTCCTTGCAAGGAAATGGTTTCCTTATTTACCATCTCCCCTAAGTGATACGGTGAGTTTTGAAGAAGGAAGAGCAAAGCCTCAAACGACAACACTTTGAACAAGATCAAGTTTGGCTCCTCTCCAACGGCTACTTCTTTCAAACCCATTCCGCATCAAAGGTAAGTATGGTAAGTTCATTTACATTTTATTTATATCCTATGGTTATCATGCAGGGTCTTGTTTGCATTTTATTTCATTTCTTTGAGTCAGGCATTGTTTAGCCTATGTTTTCTTAGGTCCAAGTATCGAGTCTTTGTATTGCTTTGTTTCAAGACCCCTAGAAGGGCACAACTGCATTGGCGAGTATATAAGCCCCTATAAGCAGTCATGTATTTTTAACCTTTTATGAAATATATGAGTCAGTTTGCCCTAGCAACTAAACCTAAGCCTTTGAGAGTTTGTGAGAAGCAGCCTCCAAGCAAATCGTGATTTATCAAACTCCTCTCCATAGAGTTTGTGGTTTCACCTCGATCCATCTCTTTGATTGTGAGATTCAATCAGCCTTCACTCCATCTACCCATCTCTATATCATTGTTGAGTTGTTTATACGAACAAGCAACAAAGATCCATCCTTCATCCTCACGCCATCTCTCATCCCTTGAAGTATCAAGTTGGTTATTCGACCAAGTGGTGCTTTCCAACCTCCATTGGTGTCTTTGCGAGTCTCAATACAACCGGATCCATCACTCAAACTATCCTCTACATCAGATCCTTCCATCTCACTCCACTCCACCATCAACCGGTTCATTGATCCTCACCTCTATCCAGCCAGCTTGAGCAAGGCCCTCTTTGTGCCTATATCATTTTGGTATCAGAGCCGAAAGGTTCCTTATTTGGTTATCTCTTTTCCTTATCCATTTAGATCGTGTAGTTTTATCTAAGAAAAGCCAAAAAAAAAAATTGTTCTTTCTTTAGTTCTTGATTTCACCATTGTTGTTCTTTGTGTTCTTGTTGCATAAATCGAAAAAGAAAAAGAAAAGAGAAGAGTTTTTGCCTTGTTTGATTCGTGTTTCTAAAAGAAAATTTCAAAAGAAAGTGTTTTAGATTGATTGCATTGCATATTTCCTTTTATATCATTTGCGCATCAATCATTGTTCTTGCAACATTTAGTTTCTCTTTTCAGAATTTCTTTGCTTTATCATCAAAAAGTTTTCAAAAAAAAAATATAAAAAGTTTTTCTTCTTTGATATTTACATTTCGTATTTCATATTTCAAAAAAAAAAATATTTCATTTCATAGTTTGAACTTTCCATATTTGAATCATATTGTTGCATTCATATCATTGTTGGTCCAACTCTCCTTTGTTATATCTTTGCCGAGTTTCAATTGCTTCATTTGCAATAATAGTATCATCTTTGCAAATTGTACTCTTTGAACTTGTTTCTTTGATATCTTTCACTTGATCTTGAGAATTCTTTTCAGGTTAAGACATGGGAGATACTAGCTCAACTTCAGCTGATACCGCAACTACTATGGCTCAACTCCTAGTTGCAATGCAATCCATCAGTGAGAGGATGACTCGCCTAGAGCAAGGGCAACAAGCTCGAGCCAACCAACCGGTTCAAGGAGCAAACAACAATCCTCAAGACCAGCAACACAACAACAACAACAACAACAACCACAAGACAACCCCCGAGCTGAGGATGATTCGGATAGTGACATGCCGAGTCTAGAAGAGGAAGAACAAAGGCCCCCTCCTAGAAGAAATGCTAGAGATAGAGGAAGAAACCGAGGAAGAGGTCATGACCAAGAGCATGATCAATGGCAAGGAGGCAAGGACTTGAAGCTCACGCCACCAACCTTTGCTGGAAAGGTTAATCCTGATGCCTACATTGATTGGGAGACACGCATGGAGTACATCTTTGACTACTACCATTACTCCGAGCTAAGGAAGGTCTCTCTAGCTGCTGCTCAGCTCACTGAAACCGCCTTGACATGGTGGGATCGAGAGCTATCCGAGAGGAGAAGGCTAAGGCGTGCACCCATTGCTCTTTGGGATGACATGAGAGCCATGCTGAGGAGGAGATATGTGCCAAGTTACTACTACCGTGACTTGCAAAAGAGGTTCAGGAAGCTCACTCAAGGATCCAAGTCAGTTGAGGAGTACTATGAAGAGTTTGATGCTATGAGGAACCGCTTAGAAGTTCAAGACTCTGAGGAAACCTTGATGGCACAATTCTTGGATGGACTTCAAGATAGGATCACAAGAAAGGTGGAGAGACAGAACTATGAGCACTTCCATGATCTAATCCACTTTGCTATCCAGGCAGAGCAACACATCAAGCGCAAAACCGCAGCTACAAGTAGAAGTAAGAACACTTGGACTCCACCAGCTCAAAGAAATGACAAGGGCAAGTCCATTGAGGTTGAGAGCCGGTTCAAGAAGAACTCCACTACTGATGCATCTAAGGGCAACAAGGCTGATCAAAGCAAGCCTAGTGCACCTAGAAACCGAGACATCACTTGCTACAAGTGCCAAGGTAAAGGACATTATGCAAGAGATTGTCCTAATCAAAGAGTCATGATCCTTAGAGAAGATGGAGGATATGAGACTCAAGAAGAAGAAGAAGCGGATGCTACTGATGAAGAGATCACTGATTATCCAGATGAGGGAGAGATACTTGTGACAAGAAGAGTACTTAGTGCCATGTTCGAACCAGAAACCATTCAAAGGGAGAACATCTTTCATACCAGATGCACCATTGAATCTAAGGTATGTAGCTTGATCATTGATGGTGGTTCATGTACTAATGTTGCTAGCAAGTATTTGGTTGATAAGCTAGGTCTCAAGACAACCACACATCCAAGACCTTATAGATTGAAGTGGTTAAATGATGAAACCGAGCTAAAGATTGGTGAACAAGTAGAAGTGTCTTTCAGCATAGGCCGATATGCTGACAAGGTAATTTGTGATGTGGTTCCTATGCAAGCTGGTCATCTTTTGCTTGGCAGGCCTTGGCAATTTGACAAGGAGACCATACACAATGGACGCACCAACTACTATAGTTTCACTCACAACAACCGCAAACACAACCTAGCTCCTTTAACTCCACAACAAGTCTTTGACTTGCAAAAGGATATGAGCAAAGGAAACAAGGTAAGTAAGACTAATCTTTATATTAGTCCATCTAAAGTTTTAAAATCTTTAGAGAACAAAACACAGGTGCTACTAATGATCTTTAAGGAAGGTGTTTTGACAGATTATAAAGATCAAGAACTCCCACCAGAAGTTGTGCAACTACTTGAGAAGTTCCCTGATATCTTTCCAGAAGATATTCCTGCTGGTTTACCACCAATAAGAGGAATAGAACACCAGATTGATCTAGTACCAGGAGCTCCATTGCCAAACCGACCAGCCTATAGAGTCAATCCGGAGGAAGCCAAAGAATTGGAGGGACAAGTGCAAGACTTGATGGACAAGGGATACATAAGAGAAAGTCTAAGTCCTTGTGCAGTTCCAGTTCTTCTAGTGCCAAAGAAAGATGGGACTTGGAGGATGTGTGTTGATTGCCGAGCCATAAACAACATCACCATCAAGTATAGGCATCCAATCCCACGGCTAGATGACATGCTAGATGAACTCAGTGGTGCCACTATCTTCTCAAAGATAGACTTGAAGAGTGGTTATCACCAGGTAAGAATGAAAGAAGGAGACGAGTGGAAGACTGCTTTCAAGACCAAGAGAGGTCTCTATGAATGGCTAGTCATGCCATTTGGTCTTACCAACGCTCCAAGCACTTTCATGCGCCTCATGAACCATGTTCTAAGGGAGTACATCTGTAAGTTTGTAGTTGTATACTTCGATGATATCTTAGTCTATAGCAACAGCTTAGAAGATCATCTTATTCATCTTGAAAAGGTTTTGGAAACCTTGCGCCAAGAGCATCTTTATGCTAATCTCAAGAAATGTACCTTTTGCACTGATCAACTAGTTTTCCTAGGCTTTGTTGTTAGTTCACAGGGTCTAAAGGTGGATGAAGAGAAGATCAAAGCAGTACAAGAGTGGCCCACGCCAACTACAATAGGTCATGTGAGGAGTTTCCATGGACTAGCAAGCTTCTATAGAAGATTTGTCCGAGACTTCAGCACCATAGCAGCCCCATTAACTTCAGTAATCAAGAAAGATGTGGCTTTCAAATGGGGAAGTGAACAGGATGAGGCTTTTCAAAACCTCAAAGATAGTTTAACTAATGCTCCTGTTTTAGTCTTACCTGATTTTAACAAAACTTTTGAGATTGAATGTGATGCATCAGGGACAGGTATTGGAGCAGTGTTGACTCAAGGAGGAAGCCAGTAGCATTCTTCAGTGAGAAGTTACATGGAGCTACACTCAACTATCCTACCTATGATAAAGAGTTATATGCACTAGTGAGGTCATTGGAGACTTGGCAGCACTATCTACTCTCTAAGGAGTTTGTGATCCACACTGACCACGAGACACTCAAGTATTTGAGAGGACAAACTACCTTGAAGAAGAGGCACGCAAGGTGGTTAGAGTTTGTGGAATCTTTTCCTTATATCATCAAGTACAAGAAAGGAAAGAGGAGAACATTGTAGCTGATGCTTTGTCAAGAAGACATGCGCTTATATCTTTGATGGAGGCCAAGGTAATGGGGTTTGAGCACATCAAAGAGCAGTACAAGAAGATCCAGACTTTGGAGACATCTACAAGCAATGCAAGCAAGCAGCATTTGGATCTTTCTATCAGCATGATGAGTTTCTATTTAAAGATAAGAGGTTGTGTATCCCACAAGGTTCCATGCGAGACTTGATCTTGAGAGAAGCACATGGTGGTGGACTTATGGGACACTTTGGACGTGACAAAACCTTGAGTATAGTGGCAGAACACTTCTATTGGCCACACTTGAGAAGAGATGTTGAGAAGCTATGCGCAAGATGCATTGTTTGTCTCAAAGCTAAATCCAGGTTACATCCTCATGGTCTTTACATTCCTTTACCTATTCCTGACCTACCTTGGGTAGATATTTCCATGGATTTTGTTTTAGGTTTGCCAAAGATCAGGAACAAGGACTCCATCTTTGTTGTGGTGGACAGGTTTTCTAAGATGGCTCATTTTATTCCTTGCAATAAGACTAATGATGCTACTCAAACTGCTGATTTATTCTTTAAAGAAGTGGTTAAGCTTCATGGTATTCCTAGAACTATTGTTTCTGACAGGGACACAAAGTTCTTGAGCCACTTTTGGAGGACCATTTGGAGGAAGTTAGGTACCAAGCTCTTGTTCTCTACCACTTGCCATCCTCAAACTGATGGACAAACTGAGGTTGTTAACCGCACTCTATCCACTCTCTTGAGAGCCACGGTTGGTAAGAACTTGAGGAATTGGCTTGATTGTTTACCTTTCATTGAATTTGCTTATAATAGAGTCCCTCATTCAGCTACTAAACTTTCACCTTTTGAGATTGTGTATGGTTTTAAGCCAATGACTCCTTTAGATCTCTCTCCTATTCTACCACAAAAGGATCAAATGGTGAGTACTGATGGTGAGACTAAGGCTGAACTTATGAAGAAAATCCACCAGAAGGTTAAGAGAACCTAGAGAAGCAAAATGAGCACAACAAGAAGCAAGGTGACAAGGGAAGAAAGGAGGTTTCATTTGAACCAGGAGATTGGGTTTGGTTACATATGAGGTCCGAGAGGTTTCCAAAGCAGAGGAAGTCCAAGCTCGCACCAGAGGAGATGGCCCATTCAAAGTCTTGAAGAAGATCAATGACAATGCCTATCAATTGGAGCTGCCAGTTGAGTTTAATGTTTCTTCTACTTTCAATGTGTCAGATTTATCTTACTTTCATGCAGATGAAACTGTTCTGAGGTCAGAACCTTCTCAAGAGGGAGAGAATGATGAGGACATAGAACCAGACATCAACATCCACACTTAGACAAGCTCCAAGGACAAGATCAGGAACTAGAGGTGTTGCTGCTAGCTTTAACAAAGCCATAGAAGTTCTTCTCATCAAGAGCAACATCAACACCAAGCTAGAAGCCATCACAAACCGCATGGATCAATTCACTATAACCGGAGGAGAAGCAAATAAAGAAGAAACTTATGTTATACAAGTTGGTCCAAGAGGAGATGATAACATATGGTCCATTCTTCCTTGCAAGGAAATGGTTTCCTTATTTACCATCTCCCCTAAGTGATACGGTGAGTTTTGAAGAAGGAAGAGCAAAGCCTCAAACGACAACACTTTGAACAAGATCAAGTTTGGCTCCTCTCCAACGGCTACTTCTTTCAAACCCATTCCGCATCAAAGGTAAGTATGGTAAGTTCATTTACATTTTATTTATATCCTATGGTTATCATGCAGGGTCTTGTTTGCATTTTATTTCATTTCTTTGAGTCAGGCATTGTTTAGCCTATGTTTTCTTAGGTCCAAGTATCGAGTCTTTGTATTGCTTTGTTTCAAGACCCCTAGAAGGGCACAACTGCATTGGCGAGTATATAAGCCCCTATAAGCAGTCATGTATTTTTAACCTTTATGAAATATATGAGTCAGTTTGCCCTAGCAACTAAACCTAAGCCTTTGAGAGTTTGTGAGAAGCAGCCTCCAAGCAAATCGTGATTTATCAAACTCCTCTCCATAGAGTTTGTGGTTTCACCTCGATCCATCTCTTTGATTGTGAGATTCAATCAGCCTTCACTCCATCTACCCATCTCTATATCATTGTTGAGTTGTTTATACGAACAAGCAACAAAGATCCATCCTTCATCCTCACGCCATCTCTCATCCTTGAAGTATCAAGTTGGTTATTCGACCAAGTGGTGCTTTCCAACCTCCATTGGTGTCTTTGCGAGTCTCAATACAACCGGATCCATCACTCAAACTATCCTCTACATCAGATCCTTCCATCTCACTCCACTCCACCATCAACCGGTTCATTGATCCTCACCTCTATCCAGCCAGCTTGAGCAAGGCCCTCTTTGTGCCTATATCAATTGAGTTCACTAACAGACTGAAAACGTTTTTGAGCAGAGATATTGTCAGGTTCAAGTTTCTTTAAAGATTGAATCATTTTTATTCAAAAACAGAACTTGAACACATAATTCTTCCACTTACCCAGACCAAATCGTTTCACATCATCAGAACTAACCCTAACAAACATGCCAGGAACAAATTTGATGACCACTAACTTCCTTACAGTGCTCTTGCAGGTTGGGGGAACAGAGACTTAGGAATTGTGCTCGGCTCCAAGCTGCTCAGCTTGCTCCATCACTTCATCTTGTGCTAGACTCTTCTCTTCTGTTTCTGGTGGAGTGTTCTTTGAGACCCTGAGACACTGGAAACAAGACTACTCGGTTGCTCCGGTTCAAAACAAGTTAGTTTATCAAGGTTTACTGTTATCAAGTTCAGATTTGAGAGAGAGAAGAGAAAACTCATAATCTTTCTCAGTTTCTTTTATTACCTTAGATGGCTCTGTTTTCAGCTCTTGGATAGCCTGCTCTTTCTTGCTACAACTCCTTGGACCATCACCTTTGAAGAGGGACGTGGGTGTGGCCTTCTTTGTTGTTTTGACTGAGACTTTCTTGGGTGACAACACTCATTGCACCATGGCTCGGTTTGTTTTCTGTAGATACTATTAAACAAGTGTTTCTTCATGACATCTTTGAGCTCAAAACCAGACCCAACTTGTGCTTCTCCTGTTCTTCTTCTGGTAGTAACAAGCTGATTCCACCACTTGAATGGCATCACCCACAGAACTTTGATGTAGCCCATCTAACCTTCTTGCTTTCTGAGTAGTTTTGGCCATCAAAGATAAGTTCCATTTTGTGTTCCCACTCCCAGTAGCCATTCATGGTCGTTTCTGCCACAGAAAGATGGTATCTTGCTCTTCCTTTTCTTCCTTAGCATCTTTCTGAACCTGAGAAACAGTACCCAAAATATTATCAGTAGCAAAGGAAGCTCTTTTAATTTTCTTATCCATTTCTTTCATCAGTGTAGCCATCACAGCTTCCATCTGGTTTTACTCAAAGTCACACTAGATGTCTCCTTTCTTTTACTGACATCTCCAGCCATGGTTTCCTGTTACAACTCAACAAGAAAATTTAGTACACAAATAGATAGCCGAAGCCTCACTTAGTTTTTCTCTCAAGTGTTTCTCTCAAGTTTGTGGTGAAATTTCTTTGTGAATCCCAGTAGCTCAGCAAACAACAAGATCAAGCTTTCAAAGAACAAATCCCTCACCCCAAAAAGAAGAAAGATAGACAGTATTAAGAGATTTAGATCGCAAGGAGCTTTACCACCAGAGACTGGATTTTCTCTTCAGTCTGGCTGGATTTCTCTTCAGCCTTAGATACTTTGATCTTATTATATTTTTATCTGGTCGCGCCCCCTCGCACTTTAGATAGACAGAGAGAGTATAGAGAGTATTGATGAATCAAATAAGGTTCCCAAAGAGAAGAAAGAAATCGAGAAAACCCCCAATCAGTAGCCCTCAAATCTGCTCTGATACCACTTAATGAAACCCTACTGGTTTTTGATTCCCTTTTTATGATCCTTGAGGGTGATTTGGTTTTATGGGTTCGTTGGGATGGATAGAACAATGGTTTCTATGGATAATGAGGATAGATGGGAGATGGTTTTGTGAAGAAGGTAGAGATGGATGATGATACTTCAGTGTAAGATCGATGGGAAGATCAAACACTTTGTTCGAATTGCCTCAGATCGAGCAGGGTCACCGCTCAGACGTGATCTAGAGACAGGTTGCAAAGGGTTTGACTCCTAAGCAGACATGTTCAGTGATGAACAAAGGATTCACAAGTTTGTAGAAGTTTTTAACAAAAAAGGTGAATGATTATTTTGAAACATTACAAGAGTTTATGTAGCACACAGATCACGTCTAGGACTTATTGGAAACACAAACTAAGATTTGACTTTGTAGAAAACTAGACAGCATAGGAAATAGAAACAAGACTAAAGACCAAGACCGAAATTAATGAGTTTTGACTCCTTCCTTGACTGATTTCGACCAAGGCAGATTGCTGGACTATTTCTTTGGGTTTTCTTGATGAGAATGGGTCAGAAACAGGTGATAAAGGGCCTGTCGAAATTTGGTTTGAAACAAACCCATAATGAATCTTTTATGATCTTTTCCTTGAGCTGAAAGAGGTCCATTTCGTCCAGCAGCTAAACCAGCTCCATCTTCAGTGTAACTTAGCTCATCCAGCTCCCAAATAAGTGTCACTCAGCTCACCCCAGCTCCAAGGTAGTGTCACTTAGCTCATTTAGCTCCAAGTAGTGTCACTTAGCTCATTCAGCTCATCTACTTTCAGTTCAGCCGGGTTTCAGCTCAAACACACTCTCTTCAGCTGGTTTCAGCTCATACACACTCTCTTCAGCTGGTTCCAACTCATCCTTAGGTCTCCTCAGGTGGTTTCTGCTCATCCAAGGTGGCATAGCTGATTAGGTTTGCATCAGTTAGTGAGTTTAAGCATAGCTCTATACTCAGCCTCAGCACTAGAACAAGACACCACCTTCTGCTTCTTGCTCTTCCATGTGACAAGATTACCTCCAATGAATGGACAATAGCCGGTTGTTGATCTTCTGTCTGCTCGGTCTCCAGCCCAATCCGCATCACAGTAGCCTACAACCTCAGTGCTCTTGTTACATCCCATCCAAACTCCAAGACCAGTCGTTCCATTCAGATACATCAAGATCCTTTCCACCATTCTCCAATGATGCTCCTTAGGAACTTGCATGTGCTGACTCACTTGATTCACCGCAAAGCACACATCAGGTCTTGTGATGGTAAGGTAGATCAGTTTCCCACTATCTTTCTGTATAGCTTAGGATCATGAAATGGCTTGCTATCCTCAATCTCCCCCTCACGTGGAACCTTGTAACCATCCTCCATTGGCATCTTTGCTGTCTTTCCCCCATATGCATCAGCTCCTTTCAAGAGATCAATCACATACTTCCTTTGAGACAGAAACAACCCTTCCTTTGATCTGCATATCTCAATCCCAAGGAAGTACTTCATTTCTCCCAAGTCTTTGATCTCAAAACTTGCTTTAAGATACTCCTTTGTAGCCTTGATGCCTTCCTTATCACTTCCTGTGATGATGATATCATCAACATAGACCAGCAACACAATAATCCCGGATGGAGTGGTTAAGGTAAAGAGAGTGTGATCCAACTCTGACTTCCTGAATCCTCTCCCATTCAGTGTAGTGCTCAGCTTATTGTACCACGCCCTTGGAGATTGCTTAAGACATAGATAGCTTTCTTTACCTCAGCACATTGCCCTTCTTGACTAGATGTTCAAGACCTGGTGGTGGATGCATATACACTTCATCTTCCAATTTCCTTGAAGAAATGCATTCTTCACATCCATTTGCCACAAATCCCACTCAAGATTTCACAGCTAGAGACAATACAATCCTGATAGTGTGGAGCTTAGCCACTGGTGCAAAGGTCTCCACATAGTCCTCACCATATGTCTGAGTAAATCCCTTTGCCACCAGCCTAGACTTGCGCCTCTCTATTCTCCCATCTGGATAGAATTTGATTGTGAACACCCATTTACTTGTCACTGCCTTCTTCCCTTTAGGTAGCTCACTCTCATTACCAAGTTTCATTTTTAATCATAGCTCCAGACTCATCAGCCACTGATTCTCTCCACTCCTTTATAGCTACAGCTTCCTCATAAGTTCTTGGGATGTAACACTCATCCAAGCTTACTGTGAAAGCTACATGTTTCATCCGGGAACTCTGCAAAGGAAACACACGGCTTGAGATGGATGCTCCACAGCCTGGGCATTGTAGTACCTCTTGTGTTTACCCAGTTGGAGGAATCTCTCTTCACCCTAGTGCTTCTCCTTAACTCTTGCACTTGTTCCTCTTCTTGTGGCTTTGTTCACCACTCTTCATCTGATCCACCAGAATCTTCTCCCCATTCTTCACTAGATTTGAGTATCTGAACCAGTTAGAAGTGCTTCTCTTTGCTCATCTTCACTAGATTGAGCACACTCTCTACTCCAGCAGTCGCCTCTTGATCATGTTGTTGACTTGAATCTCCTTGATTTGAGATTCAGTCCCATTCCCCCTCTCATGATCAAGAGGAGTTGTTCTCACAGCTTCACCATGCTGGTTGGAAGACTCTCTTCTTCCAGAACTCGGATCCAGGGATACTCCTATTCCCTAACCTTTCCAACATCACTCTAGTGTTGTTGCCCTATCAGATGGAGCTTGAAGAACAAGTCCTTCAAATTTCCCACTCTTTTTCTTCTAATACCCTTTTGTTTCAACAAACTTCACTTCTCTAGACACCATCACTCTCTTCATCAGGATCATAACACTTATAACCCTTTTGTGTGTTGGAGTATCCAATGAACATAGCCTTTGTACTCTTGGCTTCCAACTTGTTCCTCAGTTCTCCTGGAGTCATCACATAGCACACACATCCAAATACCCTTAGATGATCAATGAAGGCTTCTTCTTATTCAAACACCTCAAATGGAGACACATCCTTCAGAATCCTTGTTTGGGACCCGGTTGATAAGATAGCAAGCAGTTTGCACAGCATCTCCCCAAAATCTCTTTGGGACATTTGCATGAACAATCATTGACCTTTGCAACCTCCATTAAGTGTCTATTCTTCCTCTCAGCTACACCATTCTGGCTGTGGTGTATAGGACAACTAGTCTGGTGCACAATCCCATGCTTGGCTAGATGGCTCTGAATGCATTGCTGATGTATTCACCTCCATTATCTGACCTCAATATTCTTCACCGAGGCATTGTATTGATTGGATACATATGCCTGGAAGTTCATAAAACGCCTCCACACCCTGTCCTAGATGGAGGCAATGTCAGCCAAGTATACTTTGGACTTCTCATCAATGAAAGTCACAAAATACTTCTGGCTATCTCTAGACATGCATGGAGCAGTCCACACTTCGAGTGAACTAGATCAAAGCATTGCTCATAGGTTGTCTCTGAAGTTTGGGACACTGTCCTACAATGCTTCCCTAGAATGCATGCTTCACACTCTAGTGGTTGAATGACATTTTAGGGCATTACCAATCCAATAGCACGAGCGTGTGGATGTCCTAGCCTTGCATGCCAAATCATGTTGTCCACTTTCTCAGCAGCACTGCTCAAACACATAGGATTAGGAAACTCCTTGGTCACAAGTAGATGTATAGCTGATTTTTGCTATCACCTCTACCAATGACTCTTCCAGTCTTTCAAGTCTTGAAACTCCACTTCTTCTGGCCTGAATTACTACTTGACACCCTAGATCAACCGTTGCTCTCATTCACTGATAGCAAGTTTGATTCAAAACCGAGGCATGTAGAATGCATTAGTCTCTTGTCAAACAGTTTGAGCTTCCCCCACTCCTTCTATGGGGATCATGTCCCCATTTGCTATCTTTACTCCTCCACTGGATGTTTTTATATCCTTTAGTAGATGTCTATCACTGATCATGTGATGACTTGCACCAGAATCAATGATAATGGGTTGTTGATGTGTATGCTTTTGGTAGGAGAGCTATCCCTCCGGGTCGTAACCAAAGCATACATATG
>NW_026616775.1:0-21963 GCF_000801105.2 Raphanus sativus | reverse complement strand
CATGCCTTACGAGTAGATTATGAGTTAAGTAGCTTAGGTTTACAGGTGCTCTAGTAGTACCCTTTTACTTTATATTCTGTGTAAATCATATTTAATAGAAAAAATGACTGGTGACCATGAAAACTAAATTAATATATACCTAACTACACGAATTATATATAATTAACATCACGAATTTATGGATATTAGAGACCATTCAAATCTCTCGTTTATCAATTAAAATATGATGTAACTAATGATAATTTAACTAAAAGTAGATTTTGACCGGTTTTTTTAAAGTGTAAGAATATTGTAACAAATTTTAATTTACAAAATCAATATGTTTTTATAAATATTAATAAGTAGTGTTTTAACATTTTAGTTTTAGTGTATTTGAAAACTATACAATTATTTATATTATTTTATTTATATTATTTAGTTTTTAATTATTTTAATCTCTTTGGTTATTAAATTTTAATTAAAATTGTTATTAAATTTTAATAAAATTCTGTAATTCGTCTGAATAATTGTGTGATATATACTTATTTGATTATTTTTTTATAAAATTTATTTGATGTCAATTTACTGATTTCAGCATATTATTTGTTTAATATAAAATTAATGAATTATTTTATTTATATTTTTATAAACAAAAATTGCATTCATTTAAGCTTAGTAAAATTTTCGTATTAGATTATTATTCTTAGATTACTTTTATTCTTAAAATATATAATTACATACGTGAGATTATATCTCACGTTTGGTTTAAGTTGAAATCAAATAAGTTTTATGCTAAAATAAAATGTTAAGAGTCAATAAATTGACGTCAAATTAGTTTTATAATTAAAATTTATCAAATAAATATATATCACACAATTAATCAAATGAATTACAAAGTTTTTATTAAAATTTCATAAGAAAACAGATTAAAATAACTAAAAATAAAAATTACGTAATATATTATATAACTTTATATTTAATACAAAAAAAAATTAAATAATTACATAGTTTTAAATACACTAAAATAAAAGTGTTAAAACACTACTATCAAAAATGTTAAAACATATTGATTTTGTTAAAAATATTCTTACGCTTTACAACATGGATTAAAATCTAATTTTATTTGAATTACGGTCAGGTCTGTCATATTTTATTTGATGAAACGAGAAATTTAGTGGTCTCTGGCATCTATTTGCATGAACTAAATTAAACTCGTGATATCAGCTATATAACATCATTATTTTTGCATGCATAACATACTTCATGTAGGTAGGAACTAAATTAAACTCGTGATGTTAGTTATATACTTTTCGATAAACTATTTAGATAATAAGACACCTAAATTAATTTTGAAAAAAAGAAATATTATAATCAAAATGTTAAAACCCAAAATAGCTTAAGATTAGTTTTGTTTATAATGTCATGGTACCAAATTTAAATGTAGTATAATACCTTAAACTTAATTTTATTAGTTATTGTTATTGTATATTATAAATAATTTTGATTAAAGTTAATTAATTTATAAAAATATATTATGCCCCGTTTTGTATCTCAACAAAACTGTATCCTACCACTCTTTTTAACCACTCTATTGTCAGTGTTAGTATCAATCAAATGTTCAAATAAGAAAAGAGAGAACATATACATTTACCAAACATACTAAAAATTATATGGAAGTAGATCATTTTTGTTAAGTAGTACTAATATACACTATGCATGACTTCCCCGCTGCAATATTCAGAAACTTGTTCTTTTACTAAAACTTCTTGTATTCATAACTTTTAAGAAAATGGGTTTTGGAGATTTCAGGAAAAGTGTTTATTTATTTAAAATATTCTCTCAGTTTTTTTTTCTTACTTTAAACAATATTCTCTCAGTTATTGTCGTGAGTTTATGATTGAAATATCGAGTCAATTATTCAAAATACTGAAAGAACAAAGAAATTAAGAAAACATTATGATGTGACAAATCTACGCCAATGGAAAAAAGTATCATGGTGTGAGATTTAAGTTATTAACTTAATTAGGACAAAAATTATTTGTATGGAGGGTTTAAGGGTTTAGGGTTTAAGGTTTAGGGTTTAGGGAGAAATATAATGTTCAAAAATAAAACTGAATGGACCTAAGGTAGTAGTTGTCTTATTCTCCCGTGCTCGGCTTGGCTTCTTTGGTCGCCATCTTGGTTCGGGTTGGTGGTGGAGACGTGGTGTATAGTCCGGGTTTACGGAGCGTTTTCTTCAGTTAGTGTCTTTGGTCTCTCTCTTTTACCATATTTAGTGCTGCGTCATAAAAATGACGGTTATAAATTTTAAGAATTTCTGACATCTGAGCTAACGAGAAAAACTCCAATTTTTGTGGTCATCGTTAGTGGCTAAGAACATGAATTAATTTCTGAAGTTTATTAATAACTCAGTAGAGAAATGTGTTGGATTTAGTGGGCGAACGAAACTAATTATTGTAATACATAGACTTGGAAATTTTGTTCGAATCTAACTTGTAACCAGAACTAATTCTCATTTATACGAATCAAGTTTAATATAAAAATTCATACTTACAAATACTTTTTTCAAAAAAGGATGGCTTATTATTGGGAAGAAAAATAGGGATACGATATTATGACCATTAAGCTTTCTAAGAGACGTGATCAATTAGCCGCCATGAAATCATATGTCGAATTACGTGAGACGTACAATAACTTACAATTAAAAAATACCTTTGTCACATTTTTCAAGTTTTTAAGTTTCGATTATGTTCTATGTGGTTGTGAGGTGTTCCATCTGCGATCAGATAGGTGGAGAAGACGAAACATACATAACGCTCGACGGCTGGAATGAATTTGGTACATTTGACATAGCAACGAAATTATATATATTAATTTATTTTATTTTATTTTTAATTCGTAGGACAAGTTAGGCAAGATTGTTTTGCGTGTTTCCACTCGAAGACAAAGACTAATTGTACTTGTTTCCAGTTAATTGGGAAATAATCAGTAATTCGTATTTAACATTTTTAAAGAGGAAGTACATATTTATGACAATTTTTTTTTCTTTATTGCTATCTTAGCTTAACTAGTCATGCATGTTTCGTATGGTTTGATGCTAAAGGCATCTCCAACTCAACTCCATTTTTTTTTTAAAATGGAGTAAAAGTGAAAATGGAGTAAGAAATGCTCCAACCCAACTCTATTTTCCACTCCATAATGAAATTTACTCCATAAATGAAGTAATCTATTTTTTGTTTGTTCATTGCTCCATTATGGAGTGGAAAATGGAATAGGATTGAAGCATTTTTACTCCATATTCACTTTTACTTTATTTTGGAATAAAATATAGAGTTTTACATTGGAGATGCTCTAATAGATACAAGTCTAGTTTTTATAATGTAAATCTGTAATCAAATTTTCAACTGTGGGGATATAGTTCAACAACCAAATAAAGTAATAAGTAATGAACATATACTAATGGGAACATTTTAGCCCGCATCATTAAGAAATTAGTGAACGGTATATCTATGGGAAGATTAGAGCACGAATAATTAAGAATGAAAATTTACACTTGTTGAACGAGCTGAAACATTTTTTGAACGAATTTCCTGCGTTTTAAAACATCCGATCCTGAGGCACCTTTTTCTTTATTTTTACAAATAAAAAAAGTACCATAATAATATTCATAAAAGAAATTGCCAAGATCCATCATCGAGTGGAAGACCACATGATTTTGACCCAAAAATGAAAACGACACAATGAAATAAATAAAATATTCGAAAATAACAAGGAATCACCAATTATAGATCTTAATGATAAAATATAATTATTTTACAATAATAGTCTAGGTCTAGCTCGTCGGTATGTTTGCCATGTGTTTCGAAATATATATATATATATAAATTGGAGAATTGTTTTGAACAAAAAAAAAAAGAATTGGAGACAGAATGGATCAATAACCAAACCTGAGAATATGAAATCAGGGACAGAATGGGAAATGTGGCGAATCTGCAGTATGTGAAACGATGGAAAATACCAAATAGAGGATGGATTGTTTGTGAATTCAAGTATTCCAGGACATCAAAGCTTATAATTTTTTAAAAATATATATTTCTATTTTTATTTTTTGAAAAATGCTTATACAAATTATTTGTTTATTTTGTCTGAAGAAAGGAGTATATACGAATTAAATATTCCCATGTAATGGATACTATATTAGAAGGCTTAACGGTAAGTAAATTACGTAGTAAACTACGTGAGGCCAAAACATATAGAGTATCTACATAATTCATTAGCAGTAATATTCAGAACTTTTAATAATAGCCAGTTCACTAGATATGAAATATATATACATATATATGTAAATACATATCTGACGAAAAATGTATATACATATATAGTATAATGGAATCATAAATTAATTAACGCTAAAGCTTGTTGATAATCTTAGATATCCTTTGCTTTCTTCGTATTGATTGAATTTTTTCCTTTTTAAGGTAATGTTTAAATATCAAAAAAATGTTATGCAAAATACCAAAAATAAAGTAGAATTAAACCAAGAAAAAAAGCAAAGCTCAAAAAATAAAAAGAGAACATATTTTATCATTCTTTACACTTACGACTAAACCAGGAAGGATTCGCAAACTCTCTAGGCACAGAGAAGCCATGGCTTTGAACTAAAATAAATTTGTTAGTCGCAGTTGAGGTATTTAGATTTTAAATTGGTACTAAAAACGAATAGGTAGTTCATGTAAAATATATATATTGTAAACATATGTACATAATTTATTATACCTCCACTGATTTTCTGGTTTCATATACAAGCATACAATATAAAAAAAAATCTTGTTATTTTTTATACGAGTCACCAACATCATTGTTTCTCTGGCAAAAAAAAAACATATTTGAAATCAATGTATCAACTTCTGAAAGCTACATTGTCATGGAGACGTTGCGTTTCATGATGCTGTGGGACATGGATGCTCCACCACCAATAAGCCAAATTTCGTTTAATATTATCTCTTATTTCGATATAAAAGTATTCTTTAAAGAAAGATTTCTTTAAAAAATAGTTCAATTACATTTAATTTTATCAATTATATAACGAGTATAGAAAGCGAGTAACGTCAAAGTAGAAGGGTATAGAGTATGCATAATATCATTATCATGGCAGTTTGGTGTTTGCTTTCTAGTTTCTACACGAAGCAATAATAATATAAGTAAAAAAAAATTAATAATATAAGTGCAGTTCCTAACATTCTAATTAATAATACGCTGACTATTGTATCATACTATCATCGCACGCATTTGCAGCCAAGTATTCATGATCCTCTCATTATTACTTTAATACATAATATTAGATATTTTTTCATAGTTTTAAATTTGTTATACGTTATTTCATGAGAGTTATAAAACACACCGTGTTGATAAAGTTTATCATATATACAATCATAATCGGTCCATATTTTCAAATACTACAACCGAGATGAAGGAAATTAGCTGTTTGTACGTATATGTGCATGATAAAACTTCTTTATAAACAAACAACAAAACTAATGTACAAAACCTAAGTTAAGTGACACAAAACAGAGTTTGGCCCTTAAACGCCGAGTCTGCTTACAATCGTGTCTAGCATTTGAAAGTTAAAAAGAATGAAAATGTTTATATAATACTTTTTTATTATGTAATACATTTAGTCAAAAAATTAGTTGTAAGAATGTGGCAGAGGGTATGCATGATTTTTTAGTATCGCATAGTAGCATTACAAATATCAAAGACAGTGAGACTATTAAATTAATCTTAAAATAAAATTATTTTTTGTTATTTTCAAAAAATCGTTTATGAATCATAGCATAATTTATTTTTCTAAGCGATGATGATCCGTTTCAAATAATTTTAAGTCATTTATCTATAAATCAGAATAATAGACTTGTATAAAACAATTTACAAATTAAAATACATACCCATAAAATAAATTTGGTTATTATACATTTAATTATATTTCAAATCTAACAAGTATTCCATCATCATAAAAAGATTAGATTTAAATTTACATCTTTAACGTGTTTTAGAATAAATCTACAAGACAAAAGAAAAAAAAATCATAAATAAATATTTGGACTCAGCAAATGAACAAGATAGACTCAAGAAAAATCACAGTATTATTTGAAAGTAAATAAATTTCATTATTTTCACTATTGATAATTTCATTATATTGAAAGTAATATAATTTCATTACTATTCTGGACTTCAAAATTTAGAATATCAAAAAGCACAAAACATATGTAATTATTTGAAAGTAATATAATTTCATTATTTTCACTATTGATAATTTTTTATTTGTATTTAGATTTAGGTTTTATAATTAAAAAAAAATATTTATTGAAAAGTTCTTATTTTATATTGGTCTAAAATTATAGAAAACTATAGGATTCATGCATTTGTCATTGACCAATTACCTTCTAAAATATTTCTAGAAAATTAAGAAAATTAATAATCATGTCTTTAAAATGGTAGAGCCTTTACCACTACAATAAAGATTATTTTCAAGTTTAAATTTGGACTACTCCCTACATATAAACTGGTCTTGGATTGACACGAGTCATCCTATAGGAACCTGTAATTTATGGAATTCTTCTTGGACCAATGAAGAGCAAACAAAAGCTGCACAGAATTAATTGGTTTTATTCTATTTTGATTGAAACGAAGAAAAAACGACATTTGTTTTGAGATGACATTTACTTAAACCGAAAAACTACACCGGCTAGTCTCTTTTAGTTTTAGATAGTGTAGATTCTGTAGACTTTAGATGGTAAGTGTTTACCCAATAGCCAATTATAAAACATTAATCAAAAATAGGACATGTGTAGATTATCACTCTTCATTATACGACTTGTTGAATGAGACTGGCTTCAGAATTCTGTTTGGTTATATAACCGAACAAATCAAATCTTGAGGTCCACCTTGTGGTCGGACACATGCGAGCCAAAGGAAGAGAGAGCATCAATTGGACCACACAATGGCCTAAGCTACGATGTCTTTACACCCCACATATTAAACATTGTATAGTATTAGTAGATTTAGTTGTTCACTTATTTATAGTGGAAACTTGCAATTATTTTATTGACACGGTATAAGGCTCCACACTTGAACGAACAAGAAGCGCATTTGCCATTTGGTTAGCAAAAGTGGGGCAAAGGTGGACCCTCTTCAAGTCCCATTATAATTTGAGAATTGAGAATTAGATTTTGTTTATTCCCCAACCACCCAATTTTGTTCTTTTTAAGAGAAGAAAAAAGTCATCCCTCTCAAGGAGAACTTCGACCTTACTCATTCTATAATAGATCCATATCAATCTTATTAAAACAGAAACATTATAACTTCTTCTAGGTGGATTTTAAAGGTGGACCTCTTATATTTAAATTAAACACCATCCCTTATTTATAATACATACCATATACGGTTTCCACATATTATTACATGTGCATTTAATACGTACCATTATTACATGTCGATTTATATACTAAGAATATAATATGTACCATTGCTGTGAAACTAATCTTACAAATACATATTCATTTGTTTGTCCATATTGAAATTATATATAATATATAGATATAATATATAGAACCATTTCTATGAAATACGTACCATTCATCTGTTTGTCCATATTGAAATTATATAATATATATAGTAAGAATACTAAGATACATATGAATCGTCGCACAATAAAAAAAGATACTAATATATCTGATCAACTCAAATTTGCAACCATAATCCTGCCATGATCATATACAAATTAGACATAGTATTTGTAATAAAACCATCATGCTCACACTCATCCAGCTTCTTAAGATTGGTCCACATTGCAATTATATATAGTTCATCTGTTTGTCCATATTGCAATTATATATAACTCATCTTAAGATTGGTCCATATTGTTCCTTTAAAAAATTGAATCTCTCAATTCTAAAATATACACTAAATAATATTTTATAGCAAAACCACTTCTCCAAGTTGATTTAACATGCCTACAATATCAGATTTAATAATATCGCAAGTTTTAAAAATAGGTTATAGAAAATATTCTTCTCCAAGTTTATTTTATCAAACCTAAAATCTAGGAAACAATAAAATCGATGTTCTTAGTATTTACTATGGTTAATGTAATTGATTATCGAATATTCCTTTCCTTTAAAAATACAGTCAATATTCTTTTATAGAAAAATCCTTCTCCAAGTTGTTTAAATAATCAGTTATGGAAAATCCTCTTCTCCAAGTATATTTTATCCAAACAAAAATCTAGGAGTCGATCAAATTGTGATATTTTTATTTATTATGGTTGATTTAATTTAATGTGAAATATTCTTTTTCACCTCACAAAAATTTGTCCATAAATACTCGACTTTTTATTCACCATACGACATTCACAAAAACTCCCAAATAAACACAATGTTGAAACCTAACACTTTAGTTATGATAGATGGTGTGAAACCTTTAAGAAACAATTAGAAAATTCGAGTTAAAGTTCTTCATTGTTGGAAACAAAACACCGGTTTTGGAGGCGACACATTTGAGTGCATCCTCGAAGATGAATCTGTACTTGCATTTGTTTCAGCTTTTATAAGTTTTTTTCTATTCTATTGGTTTATAAATCTGTTTCTTTTTCTGTTTTATATGGTGTAAAGATTGTAGTAGTGTGCCAAAGGAATCACATTAATTAGTACACATTGTTTATTTAAACACATTTAAACACATTTTTATTTTTCAAAATTTAAAATTAATACACATAGCAATCATGTATAACATTTATTACGAACAAAGATAAAAAAAATTAACATCCGCTCGGTCGAGCGGGTCATGATCTAGTTAGTTTTATACCACAAGCAAAAATTTATTCTTTGCTGAAAAGTTTAAATAATGCGCTCGACTCTAAAGATGAAGTAATGCAATAACATAAAGAATTGGCATTAAGAGCTAATATATTCTTCTTTTTCAATGATATTTCTTTCACCAAAAAAACTTTTATAGTAAAAACGTGTATAGTGAGAACCTAAGTTACAAGTTTTTGAATAACATTAGTTCTAGAGACCAGAGTTCATGGTTGATTCTTGCTTGGAACTTTGAAATGGGTCGTCTCTAAATATATGTGTTTTGAAAAGCAACGGTTAATTTTTTTTTTTCCCTCTGAAGATTTAAATTAAAAGGGACAAAACCCACATAACATCTTGATACAAACAGGTCCAAACCGGCCAGCCCAAACTAAAAACCAAAAAGACAAACCAGGACTTCAGCCCAAATCAACTGGGCCCTAAGCCCACACCCACATCCCTATGACAGGGAACCCTAATTCTGTGGCACATCGAACATCAACGGCGCCGCCCAAACTCAGCTCGCCTCCGCGCTACCTTCGCCGCATGGGATCTTTCACCGGAGAGCATCAGTCGATTCCATCGCGATCTCATCCGGATCCCATGCCGACAGGTTCAACACACATCAAACACGAACTGCGAAGTCACTTGAATAATCGTCTGTCATTAACCCAACACCACCGACGTTCACTAGTCGATTCAGGTGAGAGATTAAGAAGCGGAAGAGCTTTGAAGCTTTGAAAAACCGACAACACAGAGAAGGAAGGAAGAAAGGACAAACTACAGAACTGCAGAAGTTAAAGAAAAGAAAACCAAACCGAAGAGAACGATACTAACGGAGCTACCGCCTCCCGAGAGCAGGAGCCGGCGATGACGGTGCTAACGGAGCCACCGTCTCCCGAAAACAAAAGCAACGGTTAATTTTACTAGAACACTTTCTTCTAAAAGGTTGCCTCGTTTTTAACTAAATTAGTTTATTACTAATTACTCAGCTGACTAACCAAACCAGAGTGTAGGCAGGAACCTACCTCAACCGTACATCTCTCTTCCCATCTGACGACCAAGACTAAATCTGATACATTGGACGAAGCATATATCTGTCTTCATTCTTGGTCGGTAGATTTATTGCTGTACTTTTACCATGAATGGTTCATATTCATTCTATCATCTAGTCCCACTTCGTCATCTTCAACTTGCTCGGTTTACCTTTGTTTTTTTTGGTTTAAAATTTATCTATTTTTGTCCTGAAAATTCCAAAAACCTTAAACTTCGACCATAAACTCTTTGGATTATTGCTTATATAATTCGAGATCGAAACGAATCTGCGACTACAGGTACGGCGAGTTGTGGCGAGTTGCAGTCTCTGCTCACTCTTCTTCATTTGCAGTCGCAGTAACACTTCTTCTGTTACCACTGTCGTGTCTCTTTTTTCTGCAAGCGTGATGATCCGAGATGCCAAGAGATGGAAGAAGATGAAGAAGAAGAAGAAGAAATGATCAATAGGGGATAGATTCTCTTTCTCTTTGGAGGAGAGATTATGAGATGGGTGATTCAAATTCTCGCTGGCGTTGATGGCAAAGTACTTAAGCTTGCAGATTTTGGTGTCTGGTGATTGTAAAGTTTCGGTCTTGGAATCAAATTAGGTCCTCTTTTATATGATCAATGATATTATTGATGTTTGTCGCATATTTTGAGTTTATACTTCTCATAAAGTTTCGATATTGAATCAAATTTTTAATAAAGTGTGTTTGGCTTCTTGGTTTACTAACATACCTTTTCCAGAAACAAACAAAAGCATATTGCGATTGTGGAAACATTACTCGTTTACACTACTTTGTATCAAGCACTCCTGCAACGAAGTTAGTAAAAAATTAAATGTGTGTAAGTCTGAGAATGTGTAATGGTTTAGGTCGGTATTGCTCTATCTCGAAAGTTTTATATGCACATATACATGTGGATATCCTTACAACGGTGTACATGTGGGCATGTGTTAAACGGGTGTACATGTAAACCACCAAAAATATGTGTAAATTTAATACAATGTGCTTGATGAAAACATGGTTTGATGTCCATGTGGAAATTTAGTAACCATTGTATATGTCCCAAATATTATTGTATACATTCAACCAAGACTTCTATACAATGTGCTTGATGAAATAAAGTGTTAATCATACATGATGTTGTTGTAATGTGGACTCTTATACAAAGTATTAGTCAAATGAAATTTTGATTTGACGCTAGCTATACAAGATTCGAGTAATCTACCAAAGGATTAAAAGGTGTTTTTGTTTTGAAAGGTTTTAAAATAAGATTTTGAAGCGAGATCATAACAAGAATGAATCTAATCAGATTATAATATTTGTAAGTGTAAGAAAGTGAATGGTGTACATTGATATTGCTCTAATTTGGAAGGTCTGCATGTTTAACGTGTAGGTATATGTGGATATCGTTACAGGTTTTCCAGGACTATATTATGCGACAGTTGTACATGTGGATATTGTTATGTGCGTGTACACGTGGATACTATTATATTGTTTCATATCTATTTGCGCATATACTTCTTCTTACAATGAATTTCACTTCTTGATCTCATATGACACAAGCTTTTCACACAACCATGATGTTACTTGCTGAAAATCATGGTACATATCAACACTCAAACATGCCTCCACACCACGTTTTCTACATGTGTACACATGCACATACAAGCTCTAATATAATATCTACATATCAACACTCAAACATGTCTACATACCAAGTTTTTTTACATGTGTACAGGCGGACACTACTGAATATGTACAGCACCACTCAGACACTATCATTTGAACACTAAGAACAATAATACAGTGACCACCTTTGATTGCAACGACATCAACGGCAACTGACCTCTGTTGGTACAAGTTGTGAGCCAACAAAAAAACCACTAACTCTAAACTTTTTCTACCTTAGTTATAGTTACATTGGGTTTGGGTTTAGTGATTGGAGTTTAGGGTTTAGTATTTATGATTTGAGGTAATAGTTAATATTTAAGAGTTGTGTATGGAGTTGAAATCTTATACTACTTCGGTCATGTGGAATAAAACATTCAGTATATATGTATGTGGTCAATAAACGTGTGACGTGGATAACTCATTCTTTCTTATGAAATAGTTTTTAGACACACTTGACCATGTTTTATATGGATTATGTGGATACATAGAGTACATTTTTAAAAACTGAAAATTCAACTCGAACCCGAACCAATATCCAGATTGAACTGATATAATGTTCTCTTGTCCGAGAAATAATGAAACTAATAATCTAATTCTGCACAAAGTGCAAATTACTATCTAGTGAGTATGTATTTGTGATGTTTTTATTTATTTTTAGATGTTTATAGTTAAGAAAAAACGTAAGATTTTATTCCCTCACTTCAAAATTAGAAATATTCCAAGGGTACATAATACAATGACGGATAAACTTGTATAAAATGAAAATAATTCTAATTTAATTATGTTATATGTCGATTCAATATTTTTTGTTTGGCTTTCTGAATCGGCTGTCTAGTTACTTAGTTTAGCATTTGTTGTAAAAAAATGATTTAATTGCAAGAATTTTATAAATTATATTTTTTGTAAACCATAAATGATATTCATATAGATAATATAGCTACAATTTTTGTAATTTAATAAAATAAAAACCATCTTCACTACTTCACATTATTTCCTATTCTCACGATAGACTCCTGCAACCCTATTTACTTTGACATTTCTCGTCTCCCTTTCAGTATACGAAGGCCTAATAGCTTTCGCTACACCTTTCCGATCTGTCTTAAAATCCTGGTGGAACCTTCTTACCGTTGCATAACCATTCTAAGAGTCCACTCAATCCTACCCGCGGCATCTCACGATGTCTCTTGTTTCTCAAGTCATCCTTCGATACCTTCCCAAACTCAATAAACGAATCTAGGTCATGCAATAACATGTCCTCGAACCTGTTCATTTTCTCGTCGCGACAAGCCTCACTCCTCTTCTCCATTGAGTCCTCAGGACGATACGAACCTCCAGAGTTGTATTTCCATTTTAAAACCGGACCAGAGGAAGATCCCTTTTCAACTTCAGGTCTAAACCAATACGACGGCCTGTCGTTCACGCAGTCGCGTTTGCGGTTGAGTAAACGGTTATCGATCAAGAACGTTTCAAGCTCCTCTTTAAGAGACTCGTGACCGCGTAAAATCTCGCGTAGCTGTTCAATCATTACCTCCTTGTCACCACTAAACCCTAACGCATCCATAAAAGCCTTGTACACACTCTCTCCCAACGCTTCGACTTTGCGCAAGAACGCAACCGAGCGTTCCAATTCATATTTCGGGTCCTCTTTCTTGTAGTGGTTTCTTACAGGAGAAGCAAAATACGACAAAAGCTGACGAAGCTCTTTGGCCAGACCTCTGTCTCTACAGAGAAGGACAAACAGTCCGCGTCTGAGTTGGACGTAGGTTATAGAGCCAGATAGATAACGCTGCATCATACGTTCGTATCCAGGGTAGAGTGTTTTATCATCTGCCTCTTGCAGTTTCTTCAAGAACTCGATGTTTCGTTGTATCTCTTCTTCCGAAAAATTAGTCGGACTCGGAGTTTGATAAAACAAGTCTCTCCCTTGACTTTTTCGTGGTCTATTGAAACCTCTCATGCTTGTTGTTGATTTCTTGCCTCCTACTCTGGGATAAGCTGCTTTTTCTTTTGTTTTGTGATGAATGAAGAGCAGATAACAATGCTGTATTTATACTACTAGTAGCTAGGGCACTTTCCTAGTATAACCTAGTCCTATGTGTGTAATGACTATGAATATTTTTCCCTTTTACGTTGGGGTTTCAATAAAATTTCGGATTATCTATTGATTTGTGGGAGTATTTTATTTTTTTTTTAAGAATGAGATTATAAGAAATGAAAAAAGGAAATATGCAGTTTTCGAGTTATTTTTTTTCCCCCTTAAAATTAATCTATCAATAAATTATGACCAATTTGGTTAAAATAATACAACAGTGGCATATAAGAGGGTACAAGGAAGTATGTTTTTGGTTTCAGTCTTCCTTGATCATCATCTTTTAAAGCTTAGAGAGTTTGACTTCTTGAGTGGAAGGTCGATAAGCTACGAAGGTGCTATCAATTGAAAAGGAGCCTGGATTGAAACACGTTGTTCCCCCAACTTCGACAACCTTTTGCTTGCTCAAGTCACCTAATACTATCGTATCCGGAGATGGGTATAGTCGAAGAGAGTGATCATAGTTCCAAATGATAGGTTGCACCATGAGAGGTAGAGGACATAAGTGGCTCTGGTGAGTTATTGTGTGGGCAAGGTGCAGAAATGGGTCATCAGCAGAAGAAGGGGTTATTAAGCATGAACGGCGCATCTGGTACAGAAGGTCTTTCCGGAAGAAGACAATCTCCTGGTTGCACAACTTTACTCTGCACGGATTGCTTGGAAATATCGCATTGGGAATAACATGTCGAAGCTCTTGGGTTAAATAGTTTGGTAAACCGCATCTTGGCAAGGCTGTAGAGGGACCTGCATCATGAGGACCTGGAATGAATAAAAAACGACTACTTTCTTTTAGCCGTGGATGGTTCCCAATCAGTCTCCCGAATTTACCAAACTGCTTCCTAAGGCTTGAAGAAGAAGCGAAGGATAAGTTGGATGAGGTAGAAAAAAAGTTTCCCATGAAAACAAACAAGGAAGGCACAATCTCCTCCACACTTTCAAAATCATCAAGAACCTTGTCCAGCTTCCTGAGAACATCTTCGTCATCCAGCCATATGTCAGACAATATGACAAATGTTTCATTCACTGGTTGTTGTATTTTTTTGGTGTCTCCAAGTCTAACCGTAGTTAGCATGTCATTACCAAACCCAGTATGTGTCTTTATTCGTGTTTTATCCCTGCTGCCCTCTAAAGGAGGAAATCCGCACGCAATAACCTGAAAGATACCATCATGCATCATTTCACCTTCTGCCAAAATTATAGTATTCTCAGTGAAAAACCCAGGGGTTATCTTTGCTTTGGTCAAATCAATCTCAACAGAAGCAGAAAGGTCTTCCAAGTAGAAATGTCCATCTTCCAACTGTGATATCACACCCATCACCCATCTCTTTCCCATTTGAAAAACTAGAGACTGGATTGGAGATATCTGTTCAAAAAAAAAATGAAATTTAAACACAAGAACACCAAACACATTATTTTTATTATTATTTTCGTTTTTAAAAACAGGAAAAGACCAACCTCGCAGTTGTCAAACTGAGACTTGTCGGGATCAAAAACTGGCCTAGAAAAAAACTCTGAACGAGAAACTCTCTGCAACAGCAACATGAATCGTTCCCTGTATAGTTCTGTTTTCGAGAAAGCCTCACCGTGAACAGGAAGACAAGTGGTATGCTCGATGAACTGCCTCGTAACAGAATCGTATCGATACTTTGGGACGAGAAAGGCGTCGATGACAGACAACGAAGAAGCATTGGAGGTAGGTTCCTCCGCGGCTCCTAACAAGAGATTAATCACTCCCTCAACTGATTTCGCATCGACTGCGCGAGAAGTAACTGCCAAAAAAAAATAAAAAAAATAAGTCAAAATCCAAATTAGTATATGAGAATCGAATCAGTAGAAAAAAGGTACGGATCTGAGGGGCATACGATTTTCCATCTGGAGGTGGTCGAGAAGAAGATCGATGGCTTCTCCTTCTTCGTCGCCTGGGAATTGGTCGGCGAAGCTGAGAATGCTGTTGAGAGCGTCCATCTTGAGGTAGTAACCTCTGATTCGAAATTTCTTCTGTATCTTCTTCCTCATACTCATCTTTCTCGAATCAATCACTCACTCTTCTCTTTCTCTCGATCTTCTCAAGTCGGGCGGGAGCTGAAAGTCTGAAACCCTTTTTTTTTTTGTCAACTTTCTCTTTTTATAAGAGAAGCCCAAATGGGCATTACACAGAAGGAGTACATACGGCCCATTTACACACATCAGGTCCAATTACTTAAACCCCTAATCGGTGAAAGCCAAAATCTTTCTCTTTTCTTTTGTAGTTTTCAAGTTATATCCGATGTTTTTATCATCATCTTAAAGAACAATTAAATGGAATATTATAATAGATTACTGATATTATTAAAACCAGAAAAATAAAAATAAAAAGATGAACATAGTACACCAATACACAAAGCTTACAAACTGTCAAACGATAAATCAAACCAAACCATGACAAAAGTAGGAAACTAAACAGTCGTTGGGGAGTGTGTAAGAAAGAGAGTGAAATCTAGGGAACGTTCATGACCTGGATGGATTGCAGCATGTCAGAGACAGCGATCACGAGGTCACCAGACTTGATCATACCTCTCGATTTCAGTAAAGAGAATGTTTTGTTCAAGTTGCTTTCCATGTCCTCTGAGAAGCTTAGACGGAACGGGATCAGTCCCCATTGCAGGTTTAACCGTCTTCTCACCGACGTTGTGTTAGTGAAAGCAAAGATCGGGCAGTCAGGGCGACACCGTGACACTAGAGACGCCATGTGCCCGTTCTTTGTGTAGACGAAGACCGCGTCCACTCCAAGATTGTTAGCTGCCAAGTTTTGGATTGTAAAGTGAGATAATCTCTTTGGCTTTGAAAAGGTGCAAAGAAGATGAAAAGTTTTACCCATTTTAGAAGCGGAGTTGCAGATCTCTTCAGAGATTCTGTCTGAAGAAGCAGAGCCTATGGCTTGAAGTGGTGTACCCTCGTAGCGTTTCTCTTCCCTCCACCATCTTTCGATCCTTAGACTGACACTCCTGAGAACCGTGAGAGCCTTGTCCGGGAACTGACCCATAGCTGATTCTCCGGAGAGCATCAACGCGTCTGATCTCTGCCTGACTGCTTCGGAAACGTCGGCTACTTCTGCTCTGGTTGGAGTTGGGTACTCGATCATTGACTCGAGTAGCTGCGAGGCGACGATGACGGGTTTGTTAAGCTCTCTGCAGACTTTGACGATTCTCTGTTGAGCTGCTGGAACTTGCTCGAGAGGTATCTGAGCTCCCAGGTCACCTCTTGCGACCATGGCTCCGTCTGATGCCAGAATAATCTCTTCCAAGTTTGTCAGGGAATCGATACTCTCGATCTTTGCAATCACTCCTATGTCCCTGTATATATCAAAATAGTGCCCAACTATTAAATGTAGTAAGATGATGCGTTGGTAATAATGAATGAGCATATGTAATGTACTTACTCTCCACCGGAATGAGCAGCAAGATAACTTTTAAGATGATTAATTACTTCAGCAGACTTGACAAAGGATACAGCAATGAAGTCTACACCTTCAGCAATCCCAAAGTCAATATCTAACCAGTCCTGAAAAATATTTAATACAAGAATCATAACATCAATAAACTATTGTACAAAATAACATCACATATAGGTAAAAGCAATATTAGAATGATAATGATAAAGAGGACAAAACTATTTCTTTGTAGTTTCCTAACATGCATGTATAGCATAGAATAGCTTGTGCATATGTTTTCTTTCTTAAAGTAATAAACAGGACAAAACAAAAAAAAAAGATACATCTAGGTCCTAATAATTTTACCAAATAAGGTGAATAAAAAAAAACTCAAAAGGGGAAGATAGATAAAGTTGAGACCTTGGAGGAAATGGTAGGGAGCATAGCGTTACGCTCACGTACAAGACTCCCATCTCTCCAGAAAGTCAAGTTAGCTCGAGGAAGCAACAAACCAGGGTCAGTACACAGACACTTGACATCAGGACCAATCTTCTCAATCACATCAAATCTAACCATCCCACCATCAACAAGAAGCTCATCACCAACTCTCACATCTACACATCACACCAAAAAAAAAACAATAATTCATATCCACTTGATGCTTCATTACACAACAAAAAAAAAAAAAACAAAAAAACAACATACCTTCAGCGAAACCATCATAACTGACACTAATGGTACGTTGAGGACGAGAAGCATCAAAAGCTCTAACGGTAAACGTCCAAACCTCACCATCCTCCGCCTTAGCCGAGGCATCATCGCCGCCGAGATCTCCCATGTGAATCTCGCTGCCTTCGGTGTCCATCATGATCGCGACGGCGAACCCTTTCTCCTCGTTGAGCCTCCTGACGCTGCGGATGACGTCACGGTGCCAGTCGCGAGTGCCGTGGCACATGTTGAGCCTGGCGACGTTCATGCCTCCCTCGGCGAGAGCCGAGAGCTGGTCGAACCCGCACGTGGCGGGTCCGATGGTGCAGATCAGCTTGGTTCTCCTCGTGCTTCTGAACCCGTTCTCCTTGAGCTCGGATTCGGTGACTGTGTCGACGTCGATGGCAGAGGAGGAGGAGGGTTTCTCCTCTGCGGGAGAGCCGTTGGGAGAGTGGAGAAGGGAGGAGGTGGAGGTGGAGGAGGAGTCGGGAGAGGAGGAAGCTCGGAGTGAGGTGTACTTGAGGGTGGAGGGAAGAGGGAATTGGCGGAAGGAGAAGGAAGAGAGGGGGCGGTGGAGAGGGGAGTGAGGGAGGTGGAGAGTGCGTGAAGGAGTTGAGAGTTGGATGGAGTGCGACATTGCAGAGAGAGCTCCGTGAGATTGGAGAAATCGAGGGAGACTGTTGTTGGAGAAGAAGGAGGCAGGCGGATATATCGAAGTGAAGAAGAGTGTTGAGTTTGATATAAGCGGAGTTAGTCAGGGTTAAAATCGGAATATACTAATGTTGAGTGTTTTTTCTTGTGTTCTTCTTCGCTTTTTGTTTCTTTTCGAAGAGATCCCATATAATTACAGATGAAAAGTTCAGAATCAAAGGTGTAAGAGCAGCTTCAATGCTGAGACTCATTTAGGAATCCTTAAAAAAATTTTTTTATAACTTTTTATTATTATTTTTCTTTTTCTACTAAAAAAAAGAAAAAAATAAGATATCCAATGGCGGACTGCCACCTAACAGCGGGATCCGCGAACAGTGACAAACCTCTCAGCAAGTTGATTTTTAACGAAGGGATTGAAGAGGCAAATTTTTGAAAAATCGTGGGATCCAACGAATTTTTTATTACTTTCTACTTAGATTTTAGTGTTAAGAAAATGGGAAGATGCTCCATTGGAGCTGTTCTAAGGAAACAAAAACAAAAACAAAACAAAATTTCTTATTTGATGTTATAAACATCAAAAATTTATAGTTTTGGGTTTCAAGAAAAGAATGTTTTACCATTTTTGTGTCTTATAAATGAGTTTTAAATCCAGACCGAAAGCTGAACCAGATATTTATTTGAATTGTGGTTCAATATGGTTCGTTTAGATCAAACATAATTCAATAATCTGATTCAATACTTTTTAGATATAGAAATTTAAAAGCAAAGTTAGTAAATATAATATATATAACTAAAATATAAATATCAAATATAAGATATTATAAAGATAAATTAACTTTTGTTTATATGGTTGGTTTTAGATTTTGATCATTTTAATAGTTTTATTAAGTTCAATAATTTTGATATCCGACTATTTGATTGGTTTATGATCAAACCAGTTATTAAACCCAATTCGGCTACATGACCAATTTATGGTTGAACCTGGTCCAATACCTGTGTCGTTCGGTTTTAAAAACACTAGGTCGAGCAAGAAGATGGAGATTAGGAGATACAAGGCAAAGCCTGAAAAAAACTCTGAGATGATAGTGAAAAGTTTTGATTCTTTTTAACTAGAGAAGGCAAAATGTTAAGGCCTATGATTTTGTAGTTCTGGCAAAAGCTAATATGCTGAAGTCGTTTTTCTCCGCTTTTCACGAAAGATTGTAATCTTGAATACTACAATGTTGTTTTCGTTTACCTTTTTGCATCAAGAACCATAATTGGCATATATTCAAACAAGTTGTTGAATTATCTTTTTGCATCAAGAACCATAATTGGCATATTCAAACAAGTTGTTGGGTTGAATAGCTCAGAAAGTTACAGGTAAAGCAACAAGTTAAACAAGGGAACACTTAGAACCGTATCAGAGAGAGTACTCTTAGAAATGATAACAATCTTGCTTTGTTTCGGACTTTGTCACTGTGGTTCGTTTTTTTTTTGTAAATTCAAGACACGCATTGATCGATATCAATAGATTTTATCTGCACAAGTGAATATTTCTCATTTTGCCAATTACATCAATTTAACTGCCGGGGAATGTAAAAACAAAAAACGCAAACTCTTGTAGAAAAAAAAAATAGAACGTAGGAAGGAGTAGGAGGAAATGAAGATTAAAGAATGAAGCAGCCACATCTTTTTACTTCTTTAGGGCGTTCGAACCATTGATCCCATGTTGTATTCACTGGCCCTGTTGTTCTGCAAGTAGAACAAGAAAGACCCTTTCAAATCAGAACAAATCATCTCGTAGTCTACAGAAATGAGACAAAATGAAGGAGAGAGGCAAAAATTACTGGGGAAGAAGAGGATCAGGTTTGCTGTCAACACTGTCCAAGAACCTGCACATCCATTCGACAAAAATGAGTCAAAAGTTATGGAACCAGATTGTTCTTTAACCGGATATTGGACAATGCAGAAGTTCGTTCTTACTCTTTGCAAGAAGCTGAGGCATTATCCATCTTTTCAAGGAGATCTAGCTCTTCCTGAATATAATAAATATGGAACAAGTATTATACACCTTGTAAACATTTTAAGAGAGAGAGTCACAGACAAGTATACGAATTCACAATGAATCCAAACAGCTACAAGGACACGAGATGATCAAGATATTACCAAGCCTACAAGCTGATGCTCTCTCGGACTCGGAGACTGCTCTGAACTACATTTACTACAGTGAGATCGCTCATTTCTAAAGCACAAAGAGTGAAGAAGGCACTCCTAGAATCCCAACCCTTAATCAGATCAACACTATTCATATTGCTTTCCAAAAAAAAAAAAACTAAAGAAGTTTCAAACTTTCAATTAAACTACCACTGGAAAGAGCACGAAAAGATTGATCCAACACGATAAATATCAGATAATCAGGCAAAAAGGCTATTTTTTTTTTTAATTTAAGAGAGGAGATGTGAGTATACATGATATACCTCTAAGAAGCGAGCTTCTTGTTGGAGCATATTGAGTTGGGCATGGATCCTGTGTTTGCCTCTTGTATCAACGACCCGCCCGGAAAGCTGACCCGACGAATTCGAGCTACCCACTTCCATCATCAGATTGGAGCCACCAACTGTCTCGAATTCAACCCCCAAAAACCAAAAGGACAGAGTCACAGAGAAGAAAGACAACTCTTTTTTCCAAAATTGGCTGCGTCAATATTTACCATGAACCCACCATTGTTACTACTTCTGGTTGGACCCAAATTACAAAAAGCTTGAGAAACAATCAGATCTCGAGAATTCCACAAAGAGATACTACTACACAGATTAGATGGAATTCAAGAGACAAAAAAAGGTTATAAAAAAATAAAAAATTTGCAACTACTAGTAGTTGGGCGACTTCGAAAAGAGCTTTTCCGATGATCGAAAGGTTCCAAACTCCAAACGCTAACAATATAAGTTATCAGATTTTTG
The DNA here is from genome assembly GCF_000801105.2 of Raphanus sativus. Taxonomy (NCBI): domain Eukaryota; kingdom Viridiplantae; phylum Streptophyta; class Magnoliopsida; order Brassicales; family Brassicaceae; genus Raphanus; species Raphanus sativus. The sequence goes on along the minus strand of NW_026616775.1, from coordinate 622 downwards.
AAAAAGAGGAAAGGCGACGGAAAGAAGAAAAAATTAATAGTATTTTTTTTGTAAAATACTGTTACTACTATTTTATATGATTATCTTCTTCTCTCCTCAGAAAAAGTTAGATTTCATATCATATATTCACCGCGCTGTTCAGTGCTTTATGGACCCGTTTTGTGGCCCATTGATAACTTTTCCACTCTTTATGGTAATTTTTCACCAATTCAAACTTCTATTTGTTTGGACTTTTTCGTGACAAACAAAAAAAATGTTTGGACTTTTTGGTATTGAGTAAAATCTTTAACATTCGATTGATTTTATTATTGCCTAAATTTTTTCTTCAACTCTGTTTTTCTTCTTGTTACTTGTTTTAGATTTATACAATTTCCTTACATTAGCAATGGGCTGCTTGGTTTGACCGCGCGTGTACCAAAAGCGCGTAGGTGAAGAAGTGAACTGTAGGGTATGTGTGACTAGTTCTGGTCAAAGTTTGACCATGTACGCTGTTTCTTTAGTTTTTATGCAATACATATGACAAACCTTGAATCAGTCTTTTACCCAAATAGATGACCCACCCAAACTCTGACTGCCACGTGATTACCCCCACGTCTTCTTTCTCTTTCAATTTAGCGTTGCC
>NW_026616774.1:0-21965 GCF_000801105.2 Raphanus sativus | reverse complement strand
TCTGTTTGTGCAGTCTTGCTCCACAAGCTACTATCTTGACCTAACTTACTTTTCAAGGCAAAGAAAGGAGTTTGGAGACTTAATATGGACGGGGAAACACTGAGATGTCAAGGAAACATGTTGAATTAAAATAAGAGGAGCCTGGTTTGAATTTGAAAAGAAGAAGTCACATGTTGCTTAAGAGAAGCAGCTGGACCTGTCACTTTCACTCAACAGGCTGTGTAAACCTCTCTCCTGTCACTCTCACTCCCTCTGGTCGAGATTAACCTTGGCTGCATCCTTCTGGCTTCACAGAAACCCCACAATAATATTTGTTTAGTCATTCCCTTGTTTAATCATTGTTTATTGTAAGTGATTGTCTATTAAAGACTTCACCACCTCTTAAACATTTATCCAGTCTAAATACAAGTTCTCTCATCAATTTCGTGGCTCTCTCTCCCTCTCTTGTGTCTAAACAATAGTCACAATGTAAGGGTTAAGTGAATCATGATTTAGAGGCTGCCTTAACTCTCTTTCTCTTAAGGCAGCCTAATACTTGTAAAATTCACTTAAAACTCTTCTTATTTCTTCTTAAACTCTAGCTTACTGATTCTAGATCCCATTCATCTTAAGTGCACAAGCTCTAAAGTGTTGTGTTACTTCTAAGGATTAGATTCAAACTAGAGATTCTTAGCTTCTCTAAACCAGTTTACTCTCTAGGATCTTGGTTATAGTATAGGCTGTGTGAAGAGAATCAACAACACCAGTTGGTTGTCTCTTCCATTGTAGAGTGAGTTCCTGTTGTATGGTTGAAGGGATTCAGTTACAAGTTAACTGAATACTCTCTTGACATGAGACAAACACTCATGAATTCCAACATGGTATCAGAGCCTAGTTGCTCTCTTGGGCTGAACTCACTCTGTTCTACTTCATCCTGAAGCTCTTTCTCTCTCACTGAAATTGTTTTTTGATGAGCTTGTGGCTAGGATTCAAAACATGAGCAGTAGAGAGGTTAGATGAAGTATGTTTTTCAAAATTCAGGATGCAATCTTTAAATGTTTTTTTTTAAAATCAATGACTCTCCCCCTGATCTCCTCATTGTTTAAGGTTGGATGAAAGACTGAAATATGTTGTTACCAGCCTGAGGGAGGGAGAAAAGATTATTCTTGTATCTTGAAATCACTTTAAAAAAAAAAAAAGAAAGGTTTCTGAAAATTGTTTTTGAACAGATTCTTGAGTAATCTGATTTGAAAAAATGTTTAAAAAATTTGACCAGTGGACAAACGTTTTGATCCATTGGTGTCTTTGTTGTGTGAGCCATAGAAAACACTTGTTTATGTGTTATTCTATGGTTCCCTTGTTGCAAGCCCTGGAAAACATCAGTTCATGAGTTATTCCAGTGGTACTTTTCTAAGATCAGTGAGCAAATTAATTGTTCAATGGTCCATTGTGTTTCAGCTACTAAAGCACCAAACTCATGAGGAGTATTGGTTGCTCCTGGCTGTTAATGCTTCCGCAAAACTCAAGAAAACAGAGCAAAACTCTGTCCATTAGAACTCTTGAGCAAACTCTCTATTCCTCCTTTCAAATTCTTTGATTCTCAGATTGCCCATGTGATCAGAGCCTGCACAAGATCATATCCTGACCATGGAGAAATAATTCTGAGTAGACCAGGAGGCTTAAAAGCTCATATCAAGCTTGTCTCCTCCCCTATACTCGGATCAAGCTTGAGGGGGGCTGTAAATGAGCTTCCATGGCCTGTCTAGAAGCCACTGCAAGAAGAATTCAAACAAGGACAGCAACAACTTGGTGTTAGAACAGATGGCCATCAGAGACTACTTGACAAGAAGATCAGGTGGAGAGTCAAGCTGATTGGAATGCTATGAATCAGCCCAAGGCATGGAGTTAGAACAGTTACCTTCTGGTTGGGAAGCTATGGATCAGTTAAGATGAAGTTAGAACAGTTACCTTCAGTGGGAAAGCTATGAATCAGCCCATAGCATTGTGCTTGTACCTGGTGATGAAGCTTCTGGTCCTCAAGGCATTGGTTATCATCATTGGCTCTCATCTTCCAAGCTTGACCACATACTCTTATTCTTAGGTCAAGCTTGAGGAGGGGTGTTAAGATGAGAAGCCAAGTCCATTCAACTTATGCAAGGGAAGTACCTTAATCTATACTTATGCTTATGATTGAATAGGTTTGCCCCTTGAGAATTGATGCATGTGTGTGCATTGTTTGAATCAGGTACTTGGAGCTCATAATGGAGAGTCTGGTCGTGGATCAAACCCTTTGATGATGGCAGGAGGTCAGAAGAAAGGGGAAGACAAAGAACCAGCAACATGGAGAGTTCCAAGCAGTTTTGAGTGTGAAGCAAGGAAGGCATTGGTGCCAGCTTCCAATTGAAGTAAGGCCATGATCCAGGGTTTATGAGTCCCTAAACTTGATCATAAGACTCATAAACCCACTGGCCAATCCCTAGGCTGAGGGTAGTTGCACTCTTTTTCCTAAGTGATGGTTTTATCCCATGTGGTTTTCCACACTTATTTTTAATGAGGCAAGTGCTCTCAGTTCCAAGCTTGCCCAAGGATCTCCTATGGTCAAGCTGAGGGGGAGTGTTGAAATAAATAAAGGAATGACCAGAAGAAGAAGAAGCTGGTTGATGATCCAAAGAGAATTCATCAAGAGAAGCCAATTTGGTTCTGTTTGTGCAGTCTTGCTCCACAAGCTACTATCTTGACCTAACTTACTTTTCAAGGCAAGAAAGGAGTTTGGAGACTTAATATGGACGTGGGAAACACTGAGATGTCAAGGAAACATGTTTGAATTAAAATAAGAGAGCCTGGTTTGAATTTGAAAAGAAAGAAGTCACATGTTGCTTAAGAGAAGCAGCTGGACCTGTCACTTTCACTCAACCAGGCTGTGTAAACCTCTCTCCTGTCACTTCACTCCCCCCTGGTCGAGATTAACCTTGCTGCATCCTTCTGGCTTCAATCAGAAACCACAATAATATTTGTTTAGTCATTCCCGTTTAATCATGTTTTATTGTAAGTGATTGTCTATTTAAAGACTTCACCACCTCTTGTAACATTTATCCAGTCCTAAATACAAGTTTCTCTCATCAATTTCGTGGCTCTCTCTCCCCTCTTGTGTAAACAATAGTCACAATGTAAGGGTAAGTGAATCATGATTTAGAGGCTGCCTTAACTCTCTTTCTCTTAAGGCAGCCTAATACTTGTAAAATTCACTTTAAACTCTTCTTATTTCTTCTAAACTCTAGCTTACTGATTCTAGATCCCATTCATCTTAAGTGCACAAGCTCTAAAGTGTTGTTACTTCTAAAGGATTAGATTCAAACTAGAGATTCTTAGCTTTCTATAACCAGTTTACTCTCTAGGATCTTGGTATAGTATAGGCTGTGTGAGAGGATCAAACCACCAGTTGGTTGTCTCTTCCATTGTAGAGTGAGTTCTGTTGTATGGTTGAAGGGATTCAGTTACAAGTTAACTGAATACTCTCTTGACATGAGACAAACACTCATGAATTCCAACATTCCCACTGATTATGGTTCCAAAATAAAAGCTTCTTAGATCGGGTTCATCCGGTTTGATAAGAATCATGAAGATATTGCCAATGTCCGAACAGGCTAATCTGGAATCATCTGGATAGAAAGTGGGATATCTTCTTAATCACAACTCCTATGAGACTTATTCAACTTCCTGGTTATTCTCCACTGATTAGTGGTTCCAAAAAAAGCTTCTTAGATCGTGGTTCATCCTGGTTTGATAAGAATCATGAAGATATTGCCATATGTCCGAACAGGCTAATCTGGAATCATCTGGATAGAAAGTGGGATATCTTCTTAATCACAACTCCTATGAGACTTATTCAACTTCCTGGTTATTCCCACTGATTAGTGGTTCCAAATAAAGCTTCTTAGATCGTGGTTCATCCTGGTTTGATAAGAATCATGAAGATATTGCCATATGTCCGAACAGGCTAATCTGGAATAATCTGGATATAAAGTGGGATATCTTCTTACTCACAACTCCTATGAGATTTATTCAACTTCCTGGTTATTCTCCACTGATTAGTGGTTCCCAATCAAGCTTCTTATATATTGGTTCATCCTGGTTTGATAAGAATCATGAAGATATTGCCATATGTCCGAACAGGCTAATCTGGAATCATCTGGATAGAAAGTGGGATATCTTCTCCTCACAACTCCTATGAGATTTATTCAACTTCCTGGTTATTCTCCACTGATTAGTGGTTCCAAATAAAGCTTCTTAGATCGTGGTTCATCCTGGTTTGATAAGAATCATGAAGATATTGCCATATGTCCGAACAGGCTAATCTGGAATCATCTGGATAGAAAGTGGGATATCTTCTTACTCACAACTCCTATGAGATTTATTCAACTTCCTGGTTATTCTCCACTGATTAGTGGTTCCAAATAAAGCTTCTTAGATCGTGGTTCATCCTGGTTTGATAAGAATCATGAAGATAATGGCATATGTCCGAACAGGCAAATCTGGAATCATCTGGATAGAAGGTGGGATATCTTCTTGCTCACAACACTTATGAGATTTATTCAACTTCCTGGTTATTCTCCACTGATTAGTGGTTCCAAATAAAGCTTCTTAGATCGTGGTTCATCCTGGTTTGATAAGAATCATGAAGATATTGCCATATGTCCGAACAGGCTAATCTGGAATCATCTGGATAGAAAGTGGGATATCTTCTTACTCACAACTCCTATGAGATTTATTCAACTTCCTGGTTATTCTCCACTGATTAGTGGTTCCAAATAAAGCTTCTTAGATCGTGGTTCATCCTGGTTTGATAAGAATCATGAAGATATTGCCATATGTCCGAACAGGCTAATCTGGAATCATCTGGATAAAAGTGGGATATCTTCTTACTCACAACTCCTATGAGATTTATTCAACTTCCTGGTTATTCTCCACTGATTAGTGGTTCCAAATAAAGCTTCTTAGATATGGTTCATCCTGGTTTGATAAGAATCATGAAGATATTGCCATATGTCCGAACAGGCTAATCTGGAATCATCTGGATAGAAAGTGGGATATCTTCTTATCCTCACAACTCCTATGAGATTTATTCAACTTCCTGGTTATTCTCCACTGATTAGTGGTTCCAAATAAAGCTTCTTAGATCGTGGTTCATCCTGGTTTGATAAGAATCATGAAGATATTGCCATATGTCCGAACAGGCTAATCTGGAATCATCTGGATAGAAAGTGGGATATCTTCTTACTCACAACTCCTATGAGATTTATTCAACTTCCTGGTTATTCTCCACTGATTAGTGGTTCCAAATAAAGCTTCTTAGATCGTGGTTCATCCTGGTTTGATAAGAATCATGAAGATATGCCATATGTCCGAACAGGCTAATCTGGAATCATCTGGATAGAAAGTGGGATATCTTCTTACTCACAACTCCTATGAGATTTATTCAACTTCCTGGTTATTCTCCACTGATTAGTGGTTCCAAATAAAGCTTCTTAGATCGTGGTTCATCCTGGTTTGATAAGAATCATGAAGATATTGCCATATGTCCGAACAGGCTAATCTGGAATCATCTGGATAGAAAGTGGGATATCTTCTTACTCACAACTCCTATGAGATTTATTCAACTTCCTGGTTATTCTCCACTGATTAGTGGTTCCAAATAAAGCTTCTTAGATCGTGGTTTCATCCTGGTTTGATAAGAATCATGAAGATAATGGCATATGTCCGAACAGGCTAATCTGGAATCATCTGGATAGAAGTGGGATATCTTCTTGCTCACAACACTTATGAGATTTATTCAACTTCCTGGTTATTCTCCACTGATTAGTGGTTCCAAATAAAGCTTCTTAGATCGTGGTTCATCCTGGTTTGATAAGAATCATGAAGATATGGCATATGTCCGAACAGGCTAATCTGGAATCATCTGGATAGAAGGTGGGATATCTTCTTACTCACAACACTTATGAGATTTATTCAACTTCCTGGTTATTCTCCACTGATTAGTGGTTCCAAATAAAGCTTCTTAGATCGTGGTTCATCCTGGTTTGATAAGAATCATGAAGATATTGCCATATGTCCGAACATGCTAATCTTGAATCATCTAGATAGAAAGTGGGATATCTTCTACTCACAACTCCTATGAGATTTATTCAACTTCCTGGTTATTCTCCACTGATTAGTGGTTCCAAATAAAGCTTCTTAGATCGTGGTTCATCCTGGTTTGATATGAATCATGAAGATATTGCCATATGTCCGAACAGGCTAATCTGGAATCATCTGGATAGAAAGTGTGATATCTTCTTAATCACAACTCCTATGAGACTTATTCAACTTCCTGGTTATTATCCACTGATTAGTGGTTCCAAATAAAGCTTCTTAGATCGTGGTTCATCCTGGTTTGATAAGAATCATGAAGATATTGCCATATGTCCGAACAGGTTATCTGGAATCATCTGGATAGAAGTGGGATATCTTCTTACTCACAACTCCTGTGAGATTTATTCAACTTCCTGGTTATTCTCCACTGATTAGTGGTTCCCAATCAAGCTTCTTATATATTGGTTCATCCTTGTTTGATAAGAATCATGAAAGATATAACATATGTCCGAACAGGCTAATCTGGAATCATCTGGATAGAAAGTGGGATATCTTCATCCTCACAACTCCTATGAGATTTATTCAACTTCCTGGTTATTCTCCACTGATTAGTGGTTCCAAATAAAGCTTCTTAGATCGTGGTTCATCCTGGTTTGATAAGAATCATGAAGATATTGCAATATGTCCGAACAGGCTAATCTGGAATCATCTGGATAGAAAGTCGGATATCTTCTTACTCACAACTCCTATGAGATTTATTCAACTTCCTGGTTATTCTCCACTGATTATTGGTTCCAAATAAAGCTTCTTAGATCGTGGTTCATCCTGGTTTGATAAGATCATGAAGATATGCCAAATGTCCGAACAGGCCAATCTGGAATCATCTGGATAGAAAAGATATCTTCTTACTCACAACTCCTATGAGATTTATTCAACTTCCTGGTTATTCCACTGATTAGTGGTTCCAAATAAAGCTTCTTAGATCGTGGTTCATCCTGGTTAAGATAAGAATCACGAAGATAATATTATTTTTAGTAATCTGAGAGTTTATGAGAGATTGAGAGAAATTGAGAGACTACGAGAATCAAAGATTGGTGAAGAGATTTCTAGATTTAATAGTAACTTGAGACTTAAGAGAGAAAGAGACTCAAAACTTGCTTAGCCATTTATTAATGAAAGGATTACAAATATATAGAGAAACTAAGACAAGGGTTTCGACAATGAACCTAGACAGTTTACTATACTAAGCATGTGAAGTCAAGGATAAGGTGAGCGCCACATTAAGCTAAGCCAATCAGGTGCACCACATGCTTTGGCATCTTGACTAGATGCCTTTTACTTTCCAGACCATGACAGCCTGTATGCGCGCCTCTTCCTTCTTCCCTTAACGGTCACATGGTTTGTAATTCAAACCATGGTTGCGCAGCCTAACCTTCTACACCACTTGGAGTCTTTGCATCACTTTACTTCTCTTCACTTAGTTACCATTGTCACTGTGGTAACTATTGTAATAGTGAATAGTGTGCATTCACTATTCTCTATTCACTATTTGCCCAAACTCCCAAATAGTGTAGAAACCTCATCTCCTCCTTAGTCTCATCTTCTCATACTTAAGCCTCTCATCTCAACACTCCCCCTCAAGCTTGACCATATGGAACAAGTCAAGCTTGGAAAGCCATGAGATCTTCCTCATTAAAAACCTCACCAAGGAAAACCCATTGGGACAAAACCTTGATGAGGGAAAAAGAGTGAAGACCTCATAGCAAAGGGGATCAGCTCCTCTTGCTCAAATCAATGAGGCCCAACCTGATATGGATGGACTCCATTGTCTTCTGCCTCGCAGCCTTGGTAAACACATCAGCCAACTGATCTTCACTTCTTGTGTAGCATGGTAAGATCACTCCAAGTACAATCATCTGCCTGACCTTGTGGCAATCAACCTCAATGTGCTTGGTCCTCTCATGGAACACTGAGTTGGATGCAATGTGAATAGCTGCTTGGTTATCACAATGCATGGTCATTGGTGTAGCTTGATCAATCTCTAGATGCTTCAGAATCCCCTTGATCCATACAAGCTCATTGGTTAGCTTCAGCATGGCTCTGTACTCAGCTTCAGCACTAGAACATGAGACCACCTTTTGCTTCTTACTCTTCCAAGTAACCAAGTTCCCACCAATGAAAGTACAATAGCCAGTGGTTGATCTTCTATCAGCTCTATCTCCTGCCCAATCTGCATCACAATAGCCCACCACCTCTGTACTCTTGTTGCAACCCATCCAAACTCCAAGACCTTGTGTACCATTCAGATACATCAATAGTCTTTCCACCATGCGCCAGTGATGCTCCTTTGGAGCTTGCATATGCTGGCTTACCTGATTCACAGCAAAACATATATCAGGCCGAGTGATTGTCAAGTAGATTAACTTACCAACAAGCTTTCTATAAAGCTTTGGATCATGGAAGAGCTTGCTATCTTCAATCTCCCCCTCACGTGGGACCTTGTACCCATCCTCCATAGGCATCTTAGCCACCTTGCCTCCATATGCACCTGCATCTTTCAAGAGATCAAGTGTATATTTCCTTTGAGAGATAAATAATCCTTCCTTGGCTCTACACAACTCAATACCAAGGAAGTACTTCATCTCTCCTAAGTCTTTAATGTCAAAAACAGATTTAAGAAACTCCTTAGTTGCCTTGATACCTGTTTTATCAGAACCAGTAATGATAATATCATCTACATACACAAGGATTACAATGATACCTGAGGGTGTAACCAATGTGAAGAGAGTATGATCAAGTTCTGACTTCCTGAAACCTCTACCATTCAAGGTTGTGCTTAATTTGTGGTACCAAGCTCTAGGAGATTGCTTGAGGCCATAGATTGCTTTCTTTAGTCTCAAGACATTTCCCTTCTTCACTAGATGCTCAAGACCAGGTGGTGGCAACATATACACTTCATCCTCTAGTTCTCCTTGTAGAAAAGCATTCTTGACATCCATTTGCCAAAGATCCCACTCAAGGTTCACTGCCAATGATAAGACTACTCGGATGGTGTGAAGCTTGGCTACTGGTGCAAATGTATCAATGTAGTCTTCTCCATATGTTTGAGTGAACCCTCTTGCCACCAGTCTTGTCTTGCGCCTATCTATCTTCCCATTTGGAAGATACTTGATAGTAAAGATCCATCTACTAGACACAGCCCTCTTGCCTTTTGGTAAAGCACTCTCATACCATGTATCATTCTTGATCATGGCATCTGCTTCAGCATTGACTGAGTCTCTCCATTCTTGTATAAGCATTGCTTCTTCATAGCTTCTTGGAACATAACTCTCATCCAAGCTTACTTGAAAGGCACAATGTTCTTCTGGATATTGAGCAAAGGAGCACACAGCCTGAGAAGGATGCTCCACAGCCTGGGCATTGTAGTACACTCTCGTGTTTACCCAGTTAGAAGCATCCCTCTTGACCCTTGTACTCCTTCTCAAAGCTGGTGGTGAGGCATCTTGTGATACTGGCTCGGCTTGTTCTTGTTGCTCTTGTTCTTGTACACTGTCTTGTACACTCTCACCAGATGCTTCACCACTCTCTTCCCTAGTTACTGGCTGACTCTCTTCAGTTCCATTACTAGCTTCCACACCTTGGTCATGAGAACCACCCGAGCTCTCATCTCCACTTGAACCACTTGAACTCTCTCCCCCCACATGATCAAGGTTGGAAGTTGTTTGACCCACTGCTTGATCTCTTGGTGGTGTTCTTGTTGTTGATTCTCGAGGCTGATCTTGGGACATGTGGATTCCAAGACCCTCTAAGATGGTTCTCAATGTAGAAGCTCTATCTGAGGTAAGATCCTTCAAATCTTCCTGATTCTGCTCCTCATAGTAACCCCTTTCTTCTATAAACTTCACTTCTCTTGATACTAACACTCTTCTTGTGTCAGGATCATAGCACTTGTAACCCTTTTGTGAGGATGAATATCCCACAAACATTGCCTTCATACTTCTAGCTTCTAGCTTGTTCCTCATTTCACTAGGCACCATCACATAGCACAAACATCCAAACACTCTCATATGCTCCAAGGTAGGTTTGTATTGGTTTAATACCTCAAAAGGAGCCTGCCCTTTCAAGACCAGTGTAGGAGTTCGGTTGATCAGATAGCATGCTGTAGTCACAGCATCACTCCAAAACCTCTTAGGCACTTTAGACTGAAGCATCAGTGTCCTTGCCACCTCCATGAGATGTCTATTCTTCCTTTCAGCTACACCATTCTGTTGTGGTGTATAGGGACAACTCGTTTGATGCAAGATTCCATGAGTGGATAGGTGTTGTTTGAATGCATTGCTAGTGTACTCTCCTCCATTATCAGACCTGAAAATCTTAATCTTGGCATGATATTGGTTAGTTACATAAGCTTGAAAATTTTTAAATGCATCAAGTACCCTATCTTTGGTTGGAATGAGTGTTAGCCAGGTGTATTTGGATTTTTCATCAATAAAAGAGACATAATACTTATGAGAATCTCTAGACAAGCAAGGAGCAGTCCAAACATCAGAATGAACAAGATCAAAACATTTCTCATAAACAGTAGAAGAGTTTGGAAAGACAGTTTTACAATGCTTGCCCAAAATACAAGCTTCACAATCATTATTCTCAAAAGAAACACCTGGCAACATCAGTTTAAAAGCCTTATTATGAGGGTGTCCTAGTCTAGCATGCCACAATGCATTTTTACTCAAACCAGAAGCAGAAATAGTAGCAAACGAGCAACTATAATTTGAAACAGGAGCAAGATCTTCAAGCAAATACAAGTCACCCTTGGTCACTCCTTTTCCAATCATCTTGCTGCTTTTAATATCCTGAAACTTCACATCATCAGGGCTAAAGATAACATTACATTGCAAATCAGTAGCACATCTCTTGACAGATAAAAGGTTTGAAGCAAAGTCAGGCATATAAAGAGCTTGAGACTCTTTATCAAACAGCTTGAGACTTCCTATTCCTTTAATAGGAATCCTATCACCATTAGCAATCATCACATGACCAGAATGAGGGAGAATGTTCTTAATCAACTTATTGTCACTTATCATGTGATGAGATGCACCAGAATCAACTATCAATGGCTTTGATGCACAAGATTTAGCAATGAGAGCAAGGATGCTAGAAGGCTTGAAAGAATGAATATGATCAGTCCTAGCAAGACTAGCAATACTAGAAACAATGCTATCAATGCTACTCATTTCCACAGGATTATCTACCATCCTAGCACCAAAAGAATAACCAAAGTCATTACCAAAGTTACCATGATCCTTGAAGTGTTTTATGATTGCATCAAGGTCGGATTTGTTGAGATGAAGCAATAAAGATCAAGAGTTGAGACTATGAGAGGAGTTATGATTGAATCAAGTGGAAGAGATGGTTTAGGTCTGTCCGTACAAGAGTGTCTTGGAAGGCAAGCAATGGAGTATGGAGGATTCAAATATCACGCCAATACTCTCCACAAGGTTCAGAATAATATAAACAAGTGCAAGGAAGCTGTTGGAGCCGTTGGAGGTTAAGTCAAACAAAGATCACATGCTGTGCTAAGAAGGAGAGGGAAGAGGAGATGTCACTGTCCTAGGACAGGCGAGAGTGACTCCTCTGATCAGTGTCTCCAATTGTTTATTATATGCTCTTTGTCTCATTGTTCACTCTGATCTATTTATGTAACATTGTAACACACCATATCAATCTAAGAAATCATTTTCTCTTTGTCTCTCTCTTAAATCTCGTTTACTCTCTCTCTCTCTCTCTCTCTCTCTTGTTCATCAGTGTTCTTAAGACACTTATCTCTCTTTGATTCTCATAATCTATCAATTCTCACATGGTATCAGAGCTTCAAGCTCTTGAAACCTTTCTTTCTTCCGCAAATCTCTGTGTTTTTATTTCTATTTTTGGCAAAGTTCATACTGTTCTTGGTGTGTTCTTCATTCTCTTATCCAGATTTTGCCAAAAATAGCAAAGTTCATCCAATTCTTCTTTAAATTTCTTTTTCTCACTCTGATAATTCCTTTGAAGTCTTTTCCACTGGATACTAGCTGTTCTTGATGTTATCCAGCTACTCATGATGGAAAAATCAGAGATTTCTATTTCAGTAACCCTAGAGGGGTCTAATTATTTGATATGGTCAAGAGTGGCCAGATTCACCTTGGGGAGTCATGGACTTTGGGACAGCCACATCATGAAGGCTGGAACTTCAAAGAAGATGACTCAAGAGGATATCAAGCTCACACGCATGAGGCGTGACCACAAGTGGGTTCAAGAAGACCAGCAAACACTTGGAATCATACACAACTCTTTGTCTACGCCAATCTTGAAGGCATACTCTCACATTCAAACCGCCAGTAACCTATGGGAGACTCTTCAGGCTGGCTATGGAAGTTTATGGGAGAGTCTTCAAGTTGTTTATGAGCAGGACAAGTTTCTTAGCTTACTACTGCACCTGGATTCAACCTACAACAACCTGATAAATTATTTCCTTAGAGAAGGAAAGATACCAGGCTTAGGAGAAGCTGGTGTCCTTAGAAGTCAACCAAATGGAAAGGAGCTCAAGGAGTTTGAGCATCCAGTGATTCATGGAAGAACCATGTACTCAGCGCTCAGTAGTGACACCACTAGAGGAGAATGGTGGAGAAGTGAGACTGGCGCAACAAACCCTGATGCCCCAGCAACCAGAAGAGATCTTGATCTATTCATCAAAGCTGCTCAATCCCTCATCTCATCCAAGAAGGCTGGTATATCATCCCCTGACTCTAAACCCATTATTATAGATTCAGGAGCTAGTCATCACATGATTAGTGATAGGAACTTGATTAGTGATATCCAGCCTGCTACTGGAAATGTTCTGATAGCTAATGGTGATAAGGTGAAGATAGAAGGGATAGGGAACCTTAGGTTGTTTGATAGGGAATCAACTGCCTTATATATGCCTAAGTTTACATCTAACCTGTTATCTGTGAGGAGAGCTACTGTTGATCTGAGTTGTCAGGTTGTCTTCAGACCAGATGAGGTTGAGTTTCAAGATTTAAAGACAGGGCAGGTTATTGGAAGAGGTCACAGTCATCAGGAGCTGTATCATCTCCAAAAGACACAACTAGCTGAATCTTCCTCATGTTGCTTGGTCAGTACATCTGCTGGGGTTGAGAGCACTATATGGCATGCTAGGTTGGGACATCCGCACACTAGAGCACTCAATCTGATGCTTCCTGGAGTGGTGTTTAAAAATGATGAGTGTGAAGCATGCATCTTGGGGAAGCATTGCAAGACAGTATTCCCAAGGTCCAACACGATTATGAGAAGTGTTTTGACCTGGTTCACTCTGATGTGTGGACTGCACCTTGTATGTCCAGAGAGAATCACAAGTACTTTGTTACCTTCATTGATGAGAAGTCCAAGTACACTTGGGTCACACTGATCCAGTCTAAGGACAGAGTCTTGGAAGCTTTCAAGAATTATCATTCTCATGTCACCAACCACTTCAGTGCTAAGGTGAAGATTCTCAGGTCAGATAATGGTGGAGAGTACACAAGTGGAGCTTTCAAGCAATTTTTATCTCAACAAGTGATATAAGACTCGGATGGAGCCTTTGGAAGGTGGTGGAGATGGATCCTCAAGCTGGCTTTCACGCACTCTCTTGAGAACAAAGGATGGTTGAAGGTGATGGCACTCGACTAGATGGATCAAGTGGTATGGGATCTAACAAGCTGGCTTTGACGCACTCTCTTGTTGGACCGGTTGATGAGGTTGATGATGGAGTGAAGAACACCACAAGGATGATGGGAGATCCTTGATACAGTTCGGACTCTTGCTGCTTGAATCACACAAGGAGGAAGAGGGTTGGCGGCTTGCTTAGGGGGCAAACTGACTCATATATTGATTAGGTCAAAAGTTGTCTGTTACAAGCTGCGTATGGGACTTTATAAATAGTCCTTCAGCTGACTCAAAGCAAAATAAAAGACTCCAAAACGACAGGACTTAAGGTTTCTACGCAAAGTAATAAAATGCCCCAAAAAGGAAAGTTTGCAAAAACTTAAAAAGAAAATAAACTAAACGAGTTTGGGTCTTGAACCAAGGTGGCTGCTGAGATGGGAGAGTTCTAGGAACCACTAGACTGACCCATCTTACCTGCACAAATTGTAAATAATGAAAAGACTTCCCTTGGTTCATGGTGGAACTCCTTTGTGGTATTCTTGAAGTTGAGCACGCTTGGTTCATTCTTGAAAGATGTCTTGTCTTGCTCTTCTTCTTCAAGCTCTTCTTCAGTCTTCTCTTTATTATCTTCAGCTTCAATCTTGTTGGTTTCTTCAAGGAAGGATTCTTCTTCAGCTTCAGTTCCTGCCAAGTAAACATTTGAATCAGCACCATTCAAATAAGCTGACTTACCTTGAGTGATATTGAGTTGCGCAAAGGCATTGCTCAAGTCATCACTTGTCGTGTTGATATGTCCTCTCTTGGGTGGATCAGCTAGAAATATAGGTGGTGGCTCAGCTAAGCTATCTAAGATAGCTTGGACCGCAAGTGCAAAGCCTTGGTTAAGCCTTCTTTGCTTAGATCGAGTCATGGGTCCTTCAGATGCCTTGGGAATGGTTATGGTGTCCTGGTTGTGGTTGATGTCCTCATCATTCCCTCCCCCTTCAGAAGGTTTTGACCTCAAAACTGAATCATCTGCAAGATAAGGGGTTAAATCCGCAACATTAAAAGTATGAGAAATGTTAAACTCATCAGGCAACTCCAAAAGGTAAGCATTGTCATTGATCTTTTCTAGCACACGGAATGGGCCATCTCCCCTAGGAGCTAGCTTAGAACTCCTTTTCTGTGGGAACCTCTCCTGCCTCATGTGGATCCACACCCACTCTCCTGGTTCAAAGATCATGGGCTTGCGCCTCTTATCAGCATTCCTCTTGTATTCCTCAGTCTTCTTGATGACATTTTCTTTAGCTTGCTGGTGTATTTTCTTGATTGCCTCTCCTCTCTTTAAGCCATCCTGATTAATCTGCTCAACTTGTGGAATTGGCTTAAGATCCAAAGGGGTTAGTGGATTAAATCCATAAACAACTTCAAAAGGAGACATCTTAGTAGCAGAATGTGTAGCATGGTTATAAGCAAATTCAATCAATGGAAGGCAATCTAACCAAGTACTTAAGTTGCGACCAAGAGTAACTCTAAGTAAAGTAGATAGGGTTCGGTTTACCACTTCAGTTTGTCCATCCGTTTGAGGATGACAAGTTGTTGAGAAGAGTAGCTTGGTACCTAGCTTCTTCCACAAGGTTCTCCAGAAATGACTCAAGAACTTGGTATCCCTATCAGATACAATGGTCCTTGGTATCCCATGTAAGCGCACCACTTCTTTAAAGAACAAGTCTGCGGTTTGAGAAGCATCATTGGACTTGTCACATGGTATGAAGTGAGCCATCTTTGAGAACCGGTCCACCACCACAAAAATTGAATCCTTGTGTCTTATCTTGGGCAAACCTAAAACAAAATCCATAGAAATATCCTCCCAAGGAGCATTAGGAATTGGTAAAGGTAAGTATAAACCGTGAGGATGTGACCTGGACTTGGCTTTGTGGCAAGGAACACATCTTGCACAATGTCTCTCAACGTCTCTCTTGAGATGTGGCCAGAAGAAGTGATCAGTAACAATAGCCAAGGTCTTGTCTACTCCAAAATGACCCATAAGACCTCCACCGTGTGCTTCTTGAAGTATAAGGTCTCTCATGGAACTTTGGGGAATACACAACCGCTTATCCCTAAATAGAAACCCTTCATGCAAGTGATAAGATTGGAAAGCTCCTTTCCCACATGATTGGAAGGCTTCTTTCAGCTCCGGATCATCTTTGTATAGCTCCTTGATGTGCTCAAATCCTAGTACCTTAGCATCCATGGTAGTGATCAAAGCATGTCTTCTTGATAAGGCATCAGCTACCACATTTTCCTTCCCCTTCTTGTACTTGATTACATATGGAAAGGTCTCAATAAACTCCAACCACTTAGCATGTCTTCTCTTAAGTGAAGTCTGGCCTCTTAGGTGCTTGAGGGTTTCATGATCAGTATGGATAATGAACTCCTTGGACCTTAGGTAGTGTTGCCAAGTTTCCAAAGCTCTAACCAATGCATATAACTCCTTGTCATACGTAGGGTAGTTGAGGGTTGCTCCACTTAGTTTCTCACTGAAGAAGGCTACTGGTTTCTTCCTCTGATGTAGCACGGCTCCTATACCCACTCCTGATGCATCACACTCTACTTCAAACATCTCGTCAAAGTCAGGTAGAGCTAGCACTGGTGCGTGAGTTAGCTTGTACTTCAAGGCATTGAAAGCAGCTTCTTGTAGCTCTCCCCATGAGAAAGCAACATTCTTCTTGATCACAGCAGTCAATGGAGCAGCTATGGTGCTGAAATCTCTAACAAAGCGCCTGTAGAAACTAGCCAAACCATGGAAACTCCTAACATGTGCAATGGATGTTGGAAGAGGCCACTCTTGTATGGCTTTGATCTTCTCTTCATCCACTTGTAGTCCCTGTTTACTCACTACAAAGCCTAAGAAAACAAGCTGGTCAGTACAAAAGGTGCACTTCTTTAGGTTGGCATATAGACCTTCCTTCCGAAGTGTAAGCAACACAAGTTCCAGATGTTCTAGATGTTCATCTAAGCTCTTAGAGTAAATAAGTATATCATCAAAATAGACAACAACAAATTTACTTATGAATGATCTAAGAACCTGGTTCATGAGCCTCATGAAAGTGCTTGGTGCATTGGTTAGTCCGAAGGGCATAACCAACCACTCATATAGACCTTGCTTGGTCTTGAAGGCAGTCTTCCACTCATCTCCTTCACGCATCCTTACTTGATGGTAACCACTTCTTAAATCTATCTTGGAAAAGATAGTTGCTCCACTAAGCTCATCAAGCATGTCATCTAGGCGTGGGATTGGGTGTCGGTATTTGATGGTGATGTTGTTGATGGCACGGCAATCTACACACATCCTCCATGATCCATCCTTCTTGGGAACTAAGAGGACCGGCACAGCACAAGGACTTAGACTCTCTCGGATGTATCCTTTATCCATCAGGTCTTGAACTTGCTTCTCTAACTCTTTGGTCTCTTCCGGATTCATCCTATAGGCTGGTTTGTTTGGCAAAGCAGAACCTGGAACGAGATCAATTTGGTGCTCTATCCCTCTTATTGGAGGCAGTCCAGCTGGTATCTCTTCAGGGAACAAGTCTTGAAACTTGTCTAGCACGGCTTGAGCTTGTTTAGGAAGTTGTGTATCTGAGCTTCCTATACTTAAACACTCTTTTAAAACCATTAGTAGTACAGTGCCTTGAGCACTCAAGGTCTTTAAAATAGAACCAGGAGAAATCATAAGGTTGGTTTTACTTACCTGATCTTCCTTGTTCATTTTGGCTTGTAGCTCGTGTACCTCGGATGGATTGAGTGGTGCTAGGTTGTACTTGCGGTCTTTGAACTTGAAAGAATAGTAGTTGGTGCGTCCATTGTGGAATGTGGCTCGATCAAATTGCCAAGGTCTCCCCAACAAGATGTGCCCGGCTTGCATTGGTACCACATCACACACTACTTCATCTTGGTACTTACCAATACTAAAAGATATTTTTGCTTGCTCAGTGACCTTCAGCTCAGTCTTGTTGTCTAACCATTGCAACCTATAGGGCCGAGGGTGCTTGGTTGTCTCAAGACCTAACCTGTCCACCATATACTTGCTAGCCACGTTAGTACAAGATCCTCCATCTATAACCAAGTTACATACCTTAGCCTTGATGGTGCAGCGAGTGTGGAAGAGGTTCTCTCTTTGAGCTTTCTCTTCAGGATTGGTCATTGTACTTAGTACTCTCCGAGTGACCAACAACTCTCCAGTATCCGGATACTCTACTTCTTCTCCAGAGTCCATTGCTTCCATTTCGGCTTCATCTTGAGACTCATAGTCTCCATTGGTGGTGATAGTCATGACTCGTTGGTTTGGACACTCCCTAGCCATGTGACCTCGTCCCTGACATCTAAAACAAGTAACATCTCTAGCTCTTTGATTGTTAGTACCTTTGTTTTGTTCTTGTCTAGGACCCTTGTTTGAATCATCACCCTTACTCTTGAACCGAGAATCAATCTCTACAGCTTTACCTTTGTCATTCGGTTTGTTGACATTAGAAGTCCAAGGTTGTGAGTTTCTAGACCTACTAGTAGCGGTCTTACGCTTGATTTGCTTCTCAACCTGCACAGCTAAGTGCATTAGTTCATGTAAGCCACTATATTGAGCTCTTTCTACCTTCCTGGAGATACGCTCTTGAAGACCATCAATGAATTGAGCCATCAAAGCCTCCTCAGATTCTTCTAACTCCAGTGAGTTCATCAGCTTCTCAAACTCTTCAAAGTATTCTTCTACTGACCTATTACCTTGAGACAACTTGCGAAAACGTTTTTGTAAGTCTCTATGATAATAATCAGGAACATATCTTAACCTTAGGAGATACTTCATGTCAGCCCAAGTTGTGACAGCTCCAAAGCGGTTCCTCCTCCTCTCAGCTACAGTTCTGTCCCACCAGGCAAGTGCATTCTCGGTGAGCTGAGCAGCTGCTAAGGCAACCTTCTTGTGCTCTCCGTAGCCATAGCACTCAAAGATATACTCTAAGCGCTTCTCCCAATCCATGTAAGCTTCTGGATCAGATTTTCCTGTAAAAATAGGAGGAACAATTTTAATGTCTTTATTGTGCTCTCTATGATTAGCTTCCCTAGCACGGTTGTGTCTAAGTGGATCCTGTCTCCTAGGATTGCGGTTCTGGAGAGGATCATCATCATCTAGACTCGGCATACTATCATCATCTCCTTGCTCTCCATCTTCATCCTCATGGATGGGGTTTTGGTTGCGGATTGGAACTCTCCTTTGAGGTTGCTCCAACCGGTTCAAGCGAGTGTTGATCTGCTGACCAAGCTCTCCTACAACAGCCCTCATCTCTTCCCTCATGGCAGCCATGATCTGCTCCATGGTTGGAGGGTTAGCTCCATTGTTGGCGTTTTCATCACCCATGACTTGGTTTGCTAAAACTCAACAAAAACAACAAGAAATTTAAATACCAACGGTAACTAAATTCAAACGAAAAGAAAACTTCGAAAACTTATATATTTTTTTTTTTTAAATCTTAAAGGGCAATGAAGATAAAAGGAAATTCTTTTGGATTTTTTTTTTTTTTGAAAGCTTTAACAAGAAATAAGAAAAAGATCGACCAAATATCTAAAAAAAGGCAAATCGACTAAAAACAAATCTTGGCGTGATCAACAAAAGGAAAGAACACAATAAACTTTTTTTTAGGATTTTTCTTTTATGAATCAAAACACGGATGCAATTAGAACAAGTAAAAATTTTTATGGCTTTTGATTTATGAAAACTAAGATCAAAGAAATAAGAAAAGGATAAAGGTAAGAACAACCAAAGGATGGATCCTTTGGCTCTGATACCAAAATGATATAAGACTCGGATGGAGCCTTTGGAAGGTGGTGGAGATGGATCCTCAAGCTGGCTTTCACGCACTCTCTTGAGAACAAAGGATGGTTGAAGGTGATGGCACTCGACTAGATGGATCAAGTGGTATGGGATCTAACAAGCTGGCTTTGACGCACTCTCTTGTTGGACCGGTTGATGAGGTTGATGATGGAGTGAAGAACACCACAAGGATGATGGGAGATCCTTGATACAGTTCGGACTCTTGCTGCTTGAATCACACAAGGAGGAAGAGGGTTGGCGGCTTGCTTAGGGGGCAAACTGACTCATATATTGATTAGGTCAAAAGTTGTCCGTTACAAGCTGCGTATGGGACTTTATAAATAGTCCTTCAGCTGACTCAAAGCAAAATAAAAGACTCCAAAACGACAGGACTTAAGGTTTCTACGCAAAGTAATAAAATGCCCCAAAAAGGAAAGTTTGCAAAAAAAACTTAAAAAGAAAATAAACTAAACGAGTTTGGGTCTTGAACCAAGGTGGCTGCTGAGATGGGAGAGTTCTAGGAACCACTAGACTGACCCATCTTACCTGCACAAATTGTAAATAATGAAAAGACTTCCCTTGGTTCATGGTGGAACTCCTTTGTGGTATTCTTGAAGTTGAGCACGCTTGGTTCATTCTTGAAAGATGTCTTGTCTTGCTCTTCTTCTTCAAGCTCTTCTTCAGTCTTCTCTTTATTATCTTCAGCTTCAATCTTGTTGGTTTCTTCATGGAAGGATTCTTCTTCAGCTTCAGTTCCTGCCAAGTAAACATTTGAATCAGCACCATTCAAATAAGCTGACTTACCTTGAGTGATATTGAGTTGCGCAAAGGCATTGCTCAAGTCATCACTTGTCGTGTTGATATGTCCTCTCTTGGGTGGATCAGCTAGAATTATAGGTGGTGGCTCAGCTAAGCTATCTAAGATAGCTTGGACCGCAAGTGCAAAGCCTTGGTTAAGCCTTCTTTGCTTAGATCGAGTCATGGGTCCTTCAGATGCCTTGGGAATGGTTATGGTGTCCTGGTTGTGGTTGATGTCCTCATCAACAAGGGATTATTCATCAGACCAGTTGTCCTTATACTCCTCAGCAAAATGGAGTTGCTGAAAGGAAGAACAGGCATCTTATGGAGGTGGCTAGATCAATGATGTTCCACATGAGTGTTCCAAAGAGGTTCTGGAGTGATGCCATGGTTTCTGCTTGTCATCTGATCAACAGAACCCCAACTAGAGTTCTCAATGACATATCTCCTTATGAAGTTCTCAACAAGAGCAAGCCATCTCTGGATCACATGCGGGTGTTTGGATGTATCTGTTTTGTATTGGTACCAGGAGGGCAGAGGAACAAGCTTGATGCAAGAAGCACAAAGGCAGTGTTCATTGGGTATTCTCCTCACCAGAAAGGCTACAAGTGTTATGTACCAGAGACCAGGAGGGTCTTAATCTCACGAGATGTCAAGTTCATGGAGTCTAGGAGTTACTATGATGGGAAGAATTGGGAAGATTTGGAGAATCTATCCCAACCTACTTCAGATAGAGCTGATAGCCTCAGAAGAGTAATGGAGAGTCTTGGCATCAGTGTACCTATTAAGAGGATACCTGAAGTACAAGAGACAGTACCAGTGCAACCAGGACTAGTAAGTGATAATGGGGACACAGAAATCCCTCACCTTGATCCTGAGGGGGACAATCAAGCCGAACAACATCAAGAGGATGTTTCAGCAAGTCATGATCAAGCTGAGCATCATGCGCAGAAGGAGCAAGATCACAGTACTCAAGAGGAGACAGTGGTGAGCTCAAGCCAGCAGAATAGTGGATCAGTGATACCTGAAGAAGAACAACCCAACCAGAGCTAAGAAGAAGCTCTAGGATTAAACAACCAGCATCAAACTGGAAGAACAACCGGGTCTACTTCAACGCTCAAGCTGTAGCACATCCTATACAAGCAGTGTGCTCTCTAGCTCAATATCCTCAAGAGCATGTGTTGTTTATTGGGGAGTTGGATCAAGAGTACATCCCAAGGTCCTATGAAGAAGCTATGGAACTTGCTGAATGGAGAGAATCAGTGGGCAGTGAGACTAGTGCCATGATCATCAATGATACATGGTATGAAGCAGAGCTACCCAAAGGCAAGAGGGCAGTAACAAGCAGATGGATCTTTACAATCAAATACAATGCTGATGGTACAGTAGAGAGGCGTAAGACAAGGTTGGTAGCAAGAGGCTTCACTCAGACCTATGGAGAGGATTATCTAGACACATTTGCACCAGTAGCCAAGCTGCATACCATAAGGATAGTCCTATCCTTAGCAGTAAATCTAGAGTGGATCTATGGCAGATG